>NW_024879352.1:701295-1001295 GCF_018340385.1 Cyprinus carpio | reverse complement strand
CAGATGAACCCGAGCAGAATGGCTTTCTCCTGATCGCTCTTTTCCCAGCCTTCTCCATTTGCCACCTCCCTTCGTTAGGGTCATCCAGTCATACACTAGTGTCTATTTAAGCCATGTGACCATCCCACCAGACATCCACCTCATTACAACCCGCACCTGTTCCACAGTCACCGACCTCCATAAAACCTCTGCATTTCACCTTGCCGGAGGGAACCGGACTACACTTTAGGGACTCATGGGAACCACTTCCATTACAGCTGGATTTAATTATTCTGCCACAGACCGGTGTGCAAAGTCTCATGGGAGTTGGAGTCCTTTCATGAGATCAAAGCTGCCCAGCCTAAATGTGTGGACAAATGAACCATGAAGCAGGCATGTGTAAAGCTAAACGTCGAAAACTAGAAACAGAGACCTATTTAAGAGGAAAAGAAAAGTCTTTTTCATTGAGTGAAATACTAAACATATGGGAGTACAGCAGAGATGTTTGCTGAGACAAGACTTTTCTGTAAGCTACAGATTAGTCATCAAAAAGAAACTGTTTAAACATGGAGGGGGTCTGGGTTTTATAGTGGAATTATGGGAAAAGAGCATGTGGTTTTCATGAATGATGTGCGTAACTCTGTGTATGTGTAACTTGCTGGGAAAATAAAGCAAATTTGTGCTGCTATTTTGCATGCAGCCACTTTTTTCTCTCACTGTGTGACAACTTGTACACTTGCCTGACCTAACTTACTACAGTAAAGACAGCTGGTTTGGGGTGTGCTGAGGATCACAGATTGTGAATCTTAACACTGCATGAATGGACTAACACAACTTTCAATCTCCAGCACTGGAGAAAAAAGGCCAAGCAGACAGTCAAGAACAGATTTAATGTTCAGTTTTTAGCCTCACCACATTTTTTTATTCATCGCCTCATATACCTGATTACATAAACAGGTGCTTATGAAAGAGAAGGCGCTATGTCAGAGAGCACTCAGAGGAAAAACACAAGAGTTTGCTAAAGTAGGGCTTCGTCATGCAGAAAAGTTGAGACAATTTTAACTTCTGCTGCAGTGCACTCAAAAGGAGTCCACTGACCAATGACAATTTCAGACAGGTAGATTCAGTGCTTTCAGAAATCAAAATTGCCATATTACCCATACGTTTTCCAACTAAACCACCTCTATTTACACCCTTAAAAGGACTGTACAGATCCCTGTCCATCAAATGCATCATCAGCCTCTTTTCTAGTTTGTCTTCACCACAGCATGAATCTGTTACGAATGCAGAAAAAATAATGATGGAGGTGTGCTTGAAAGCCTGTGAAAGATGCATATGTGTTTGTGTGTGCATGCATTTGTGGCAAGACAGAGTGAAAAGCAGGAAAGAGATAGAGAGGTGATTAGCATGGGAGAGTGAACTCTTTTCTCTCTTTTTCCCTCTCACCAATCTCTTTTAAAACTAAAGCTTTTTGTGCAGACCGGAGTTTCTTTGAGTTGGTGTGAAAATGGCCTGAAAGGGATGTCTGGGGTACATTTCTCTGATATGTTTTACAGTTGGAATGAAATCAATCAGTTGTAAAAAGCTAATGATGATGTATAATTTGCATCTTTCATACCCCTGGTCACACTCATACTATAAACACATTTCTCAAAGCTTTTTATCTCCAAATAAATTGTCTTCAGAGAGCAGCTCTCATTTTTCACATCTCTTGCATCAGTGGCAGACAAATGAAAGCGCTGTTCTGTGCACGTAAAGTTCTGTTGGAAAATCTGATGTGACAAAAACACGAATAAAACAACTTCTCGGTTCCAAGTCGTTTAGACTAAGCAACCCAATGAAACGTGAAAGTGCCCACTATTTTCAATATCTATGGGATGTTTTTCCACCTGTGCTCCCAATCCATGCAGTTCATCTCTCCGCTAATACAACCTTCCCTCAGAGACACAAACCCCCTCTCTATCTCTCACATGTCAAATCTCTCACCTAACTGTCAAGCTTTCGTTTCATTGGCAGGTTTATGGAAGCACACTTGACCCAGAATGCAATGCTCTGCAAGCTAAGTGACGATACAGCTAGAGTTCAGCTCAGTTTTTAAGACGAAACAAGCTAAGCACCTGCTCCCATCTTTTCAAACAAACCCAGATAAGTCTGGATAACAGAATATCCTGTTAAAAGTTTGCTATAGAGATCAGTAACTTGGCCTGTAATATCTCCTAAATCTCTTCCATAACCTGGTATAAAGTTTAAGTAGAGCAGAGTTACTTGGTTACATGTCACATATCATATCGCACTTCCATATTCACCTCAAACATTCAGCTATCATAGGAAGAAAAAAGAACAACAACAAGGAAAAACAGTGGGCTGGTTGCCATGGTGACAGGAAAATGTCTAATGCAATTTGGCATGGTTAGAGAGGGAGGATCCTGATAGAATGAGACTAATGAGGTTAGCATAGCCAGCTTTATTAAAGCGCTAAACACACGCTTTGCACTTTAGTGCCAAGAGCCAACAGCCAAGCTGAAAGAGAGAGAGATGAAAAAGAAAGAAGAGCAAGGACAGCAAGCAAATAAGAGTCAGACAAAGAGCGAAAGAGCACAAGGGAGAGCGAAAGAGTAAATGGAAGAGAAAAGAGCACATAGAGAAAGATAAACAAAGAAATAAAATGCTAAATAAAATGCAAAAAAGAAAGCAAGAACAAAACAGTGAAAGAAAAAACAGATGAGTTAAAAAAAAAAAATTAAATAGCGCAAGTAAGAGTAAGTGCAGGAAAGATCAAAAAAATAATGAATGAAAGGAGGTGAAAATGGAATGAGTAAAATAAAATGCAGTAAGAGCAAATAGGGCTGGGCGATTCTCGATTTTTACAAATTTTTAACTAGTCAACTTGAAAATGTAACTATAACATGATTCAAGTTACTTTTTATTTATTAACTCTCTAGTTAAAGAAAATTCTACTCCAAGTTCAGCACACATGAAGTTGTCAACATGATGTAAATGTTAAATCCCTTGTTAAATATCTTTGCAGAACAAATACAAAAACTACAACTACATATTGTTCAAACTTGTCTTATACATATTATGTGTTCAGATATACTATGAGGAAAATTATTTTAGAAAATCTCAAAAGTCAAGGTAATTCAAATTCAAAATGACTGAAGATATAACACCAGTAGACTTTTATAACTAAAAATGTTCTTTAAAAACAACAGCAGCTTTCAGCCTCTCAACATGATGCAAAAATGCAATATAAAATATACAGTAGTAGTTCTTTGCAGGTTTTTTATTCTATCGCGCTGCTTTTCCATAGTTTTTTTTTTTCTGTCTAAACATGTTTGACTGTTGCGCTCGTGTCTCTTGCAGTGTCTCGAGCATTAAACGGCATTCTAAAAACATGGCGCTCAAGTTAAAAAAGGTCATGCCCATCTTCTTGCATGTTTTACCTATTCCACTGCCCGCGTCCCATCTATGTCAAAACAAAAGAGCTGTGTGAATAACGCCTAGTGTTAAATTTATGGTCCTTTACAGAGCGCGTCACACGCAAACTGTTAATCACATGCACCGACATGCGGTTGGATCATTCTTTTCTCTTTACTTTCATCACCAGCATATTGTCAAAGTGTCTAACTCTAGCATTTCTATTCAAAATCGCAATTCCTCGATTTCTAAAAAATAAAATAGTGGAAACACAATAAATTTTAATTGATGATTAAATCGGGAAAATCATCCAGCCCTAAAAGCAAAAAAAAGAGAAGAATAATCAGCAAAAGAAAAAAAAAGAGCAAAAGGGTCAAAGAAAGAACAAAAATGGATAAGCATGAAACAGCACAGTAAAGAGTAAGTACAAGTTTGCAAAATAGAGAAGAAAAGGAAAAAAAAACAAAAGAAGGAAAAAACAGACAGCAAAAAAAAGGAAATAAAAAGCAGTAAGAGCGAGAAAGATAAAAAGAGTGTTGAAAAGGCTAAACAGGACATGAGTGAAGGAAGAAAGAAAACCAAGAAGGACAAATGAAGCAGAAGGGAGGTTAAAGAAACTCCAGAAACACTCAAGGGACAAATGCAGATGAACTCAGATGTAGAGCCCCTGAGGACCCCAGCAAAACTTTTGTCACCCAAAGATATATATATATATATATACACACATATATATATATATACATATATACATATATATACAGGTCCTTCTCCAAAAAATTAGCATATTGTGATAAAAGTTCATTATTTTCCATAATGTAATGATAAAAATTAAACTTTCATATATTTTAGATTCATTGCACATCAACTTGAAATATTTCAGGTCTTTTATTGTTTTAATACTGATGATTTTGGCATACAGCTCATGAAAACCCAAAATTCCTATCTCAAAAAAATTAGCATATTTCATCCGACCAATAAAAGAAAAGTGTTTTTAATACAAAAAAAGTCAACCTTCAAATAATTATGTTCAGGTATATGCACTCAATACTTGGTCGGGAATCCTTTTGCAGGAAATGACTGCTTCAATGCGGCGTGGCATGGAGGCAATCAGCCTGGTGGCACTGCTGAGGTGTTATGGAGGCCCAGGAGTAATTATGTTCAGTTATGCACTCAATACTTGGTCGGGAATCCTTTTGCAGAAATTATTTCTCTTCACAATATCCCACAGATTCTCTATGGGGTTCAGGTCAGGAGAGTTGGCAGGCCAATTGAGCACAGTAATACCATGGTCAGTAAACCATTTACCAGTGGTTTTGGCACTGTGAGCAGGTGCCAGGTCGTGCTGAAAAAAACGTAATCTTCATCTCCATAAAGCTTTTTCAGCAGATGGAAGCGATGAAGTGCTCCAAAATCTCCTGATAGCTAGCTGCATTGACCCTGCCCTTGATAAAACACAGTGGACCAACACCAGCAGCTGACATGGCACCCCAGACCATCACTGACTGTGGGTACTTGACACTGGACTTCAGGCATTTTGGCATTTCCTTCTCCCCAGTCTTCCCTCCAGACTCTGGCACCTTGATTTCCGAATGACATGCAAAATTTGCTTTCATCCGAAAAAAAAAAGTACTTTGGACCACTGAGCAACAGTCCAGTGCTGCTTCTCTGTAGCCCAGGTCAGGCGCTTCTGCCGCTGTTTCTGGTTCAAAAGCACACGCCTGTGCACGGTGGCTCTGGATGTTTCTACTCCAGACTCAGTCCACTGCTTCCGCAGGTCCCCCAAGGTCTGGAATCGGTCCTTCTCCACAATCTTCCTCAGGGTCCGGTCACCTCTTCTCGTTGTGCAGCGTTTTTTGCCACACTTTTTCCTTCCCACAGACTTCCCACTGAGGTGCCTTGATACAGCACTCTGGGAACAGCCTATTCATTCAGATATTTCTTTCTGTGTCTTACCCTCTCGCTGAGGGTGTCAATGATGGCCTTCTGGACAGCAGTCAGGTCAGCAGTCTTACCCATGATTGCGGTTTTGAGTAATGAACCAGGGCTGGGAGTTTTTAAAAGCCTCAGGAATCTTTTGCAGGTGTTTAGAGTTAATTAGTTGATTCAGATGATTAGGTTAATAGCTCATTTAGAGAACCTTTTCATGATATGCTAATTTTTTGAGATAGGAATTTTGGGTTTTCATGAGCTGTATGCCAAAATCATCAGTATTAAAACAATAAAAGACCTGAAATATTTCAGTTGGTTTTGCAATGAATCTAAAATATATGAAAGTTTAATTTTTATCATTACATTATGGAAAATAATGAACTTTTTTACAATATGCTAATTTTTTGAGAAGGACCTGTATGTATATATATATATATATATATATATACTATATGTTACATAAAGTATACTCTATGTCAGAGCATTGCACAAATCATATTCAACTACATTTTTATGATTTAAATAATTAGGGTTCTCTGCCCTACAGCAAAGGCACGTCCATCATGAAAGTATACAGGTTTAGGGAGGAGGAAAGGAATGTTTGGACACACACACAGCCATTGGAACTTCTCAACTATGTGCAGCTTATTCTTTTGGGTCAAAGGTAAAAAAAAAAGCCTATCAATCAACATGAGGCAGAAGACCTGTCAATGAATCACACATTTAGCCATCAGCATCAAGACTGTGGAAGCCTCTCAAATACTAAACACACCACACAGTATCAAACTCTTCAAATAGAGCTCTTATTTATAGACCATTTAAACTGCAGATCAAAATCAAAACAGACACACTAATGATGTGATAAAGTGAATCAGAAACGTGAGGCCACACACAGGTGTGACAGATTTAATACAAAATAGCAGCACCAAAACACAGCTGTCAGAAAAGCTAAAGTGTCTTACAAACATGCCACCCATCACACACACAGAGTGGCATGATGATATATGGATTGGTTAGCGCTTATTGATTGGTGAATAATGACCAGATGTGCCTCGGCTGGGTAAAATGCAGAAGGCAGCAATGAATGCAAAAAAGCATGTGTGTGCGTGTGGAGCAAATGTTAATATATTGGACTATTCTCAGACTCAGATAACAAACATACAGATTAAGATTGCCAGTTTATACAACTTGTGAAAGTATGGGCATAAATTAGACCGCCTGAAAACTTCTTTATACAATCCTGACAGTAATACAGTAATAATTTTAATTCTGTGAGAGAAGGAAAGAACATGAAGTAAAAACAAAAACATTGGCTGGTCACTTCAAATCAGATGTTGTCTTTCTGACTAAGCAGGTGATTCTTGGCCAGAATAAGTTGAAAGAGGACATAATAGTGCACAAAAACTAATATCAATCATATACACACTTTAATACATCACACCAGTAGTAAACCTGAGAAAACAAACACAGTTGAAGCAAATCAGACACATGTCAGAACTGAAACTTCAATTAGTCTAGTTTCAGATGAAATGACATGAGTAATACCTGACACAGAGAAACTCACACACACACACACCCTTCCCCAAGGGCCCACCAGCGTTCTCCACTAAACAGCAAGACAGTCTCCTTGGTTACGCTTTTAACACCTGATTGGGTCTTTTGATCCCTATCCTGAAATTATGTAACCTCAGGACAGAGAAATGGACAGTCATTCCCAACAGAGCCACAGCAAACACATCCAAAATACAACAAATCTATAACACCTGCCTGCGTCGGCACACTATCAAACACACACACATACACGTCTGAGGGCACAAATACACCCAAACACACTCAAAACAACAGAAACTCGCAAGGCTTTTCATAAATAGTGGGCCAGACTATGAAATACAACTCACATCATCCTCATTTATTGTTAATACACACACAGATACAAACCATCTGGAGGCCTGTGGGAAACATTACGCTGTTGAGAATGACTTCCTGCTATCGGCTAGGAGAGAAATGAGGGAGGGAATTAAAAAAGTAGAAAAAGATGAAAAAGGCAGAGAACAAGAAAATGGAACCAAGGGAGTAATGGGTAATAAAAGCAGGGGAAAGAGGGGGAAATGAGCTGATAGTCTTGCAGAGAGCAAAGCGGGACGGAAAAGAGGAGACAAGACTGAGAAAAAGAGAGAGAGGGGAATCTATGTGCACTGAGATCTGTAAGTAAAGGCTTACAGGGCCTTAATGAAGGGGTTACAGGACACAGGCACAGGTCAGCCAGAGGTTGCTGTGGCAACCATGATATCATCTACAAAAAGGCCAGTGTAAGTCAACGTGGGCCGCTCAGCCACATGGCAGTGGAGGGGCGGGTCATAGGAATGTCACTTTTATACATGCCAGGACGCAATAAACAGCATTCCTCGTTCCTTGCGTAAAAACACCAAGTACCACCAAAGAGACACACAGAGAGGTGAACACAAGCAAATAGACTGCTGTGGAGAGGCAGGGAGAGAGGGAAAAGCTTCAAATATCAAGAGGGCGGCCCCACAGAGTTTAGATTTAAGAGCTTTTGGGGTTTGGGAGAGGTTTCCGTCAAGGAGATCGTACTCACGAAACTCCGTCACTGATCGACAAACACTCAGGCTTTGAGATAAACAGTTCCAAGCGGTGCATGTGGGTGTGAGACTGGATGAAACATTAAGGATTTCTCTTGTAATCTTTAGGGGAAATGGGGCAAGAAGAGAGGAGAGGAAGTGAACTTTGTTCATAGCAAATGTGGTCCTGCACTCAGACAGACATCTTAGGCTGTTGATCTCGCACCTGATCAATATATAACCAGCTACAATTTTCACATGCTATTTAAAGACATACAGAACTTTGAAAACAAAGCTGAAGGAAGCAAATCAAAGAACTCACAAACTCTCAAAGACATCCCAAACACTGGCAAATCAAGCATCTTTTATTGTTGTTCTTCTGAAGTGGCCATTGCAGCAGTCTGGGAACATAACTTTTGCTGTAATAAGCAGTGCTTCTCGACTTCCATAGGTCCATTGTTGCTAGACCAGTCAATCAGATCTGAGCTTGCTATTTTGAGAAACTCCATGCAATTTTTATGTACAAAGTGAATCGGATGCACCATGACTGCAGAATTACACAAGATTACAATTAAAGTTGCACAGAGCATACTTCACCAAAGAGAGGTCTGAACTTACTGGAAGTTCTAACTTAAGACGTATTGTTTAAAATATATGAGGTCAAAAAAAAAAAGAAACACGGATGGATCAATTGTTTACAATAATATTAATAATATGCATTTAGAAAACAAAAAGAATGATATTTCATTTCATGTCGACTTAAAAGATTCCATGATTAACTAATCATGAAAATTTAAGGTCTACTTTCACTGCATCAATATGTTCTATATATAATGTGTTTTCCATAGCATTTGAGCATTGTGACATATCCCAAACATGTCCGTTGTACACATGAATGCAACTGAGCATCAGTGCCTTTAAATAAGTCTTTGGGTTTGTCAACAATAACAACTAGTTGTATTGAATGAGTTTCTTTATAAACAGATCAGCGTTTAACTAATTTATTGGTGACACACAAAAATGACTATAGAAGAAAATCACGTGTGGATTCACTAGTTGTTGTGCCACTTGTCTGCAACAAAACTAAAACAACCATTAGACTCAAGGCGTAGATGCAGTGTAAAATAGTATTTGAATGCAATAACAATAATAATCCTGATCACAATTTTGAGGGAAATAGCTGATAATTGTGAAGCTATAGGCATGCCATCTTTAGAAGTAAGCCTAGCTTCGACCCACAAGGCCATTAAACCAAGCACTCTCTCATCAATTAAACGGAAGGTCTTCTCCTTTCTGCTTCTCATAACGAGATATTAGATTTAAAATGTGCGCTATGGGCTAACAACACAGCTGCTAACGCTTTCTCAATGCCAGATATGGAGATTCATTACATCATTCCCACATTTAAAGATGTTAAATTAGAATCTGATTAAGTATTAATACATTTCTGAATGTGTGTGTGAGGAAGATGAAAGAGTAACTCTGAATTATATTACTGCTCTCTGCCTCCTGCTCTGATGCTGACCCCAGTCACATGACCTCTCACATCTGACCTATGACCCCTGAGCTGTTTCTCTGTTTAATCTCTGACAACCCAGCTGACCTGCTGGCCACAGAAAGCCGAGCCGAGTCACGTCACCTCAGAACAGGAGGAGAAAGTGATGAGGTTAAACCATCATTATGTTGGAGCTCAGTTCCTGAAGCCTCACAGAGAGGATCAAGACAGCAGTGTTTGTTTCCTACTAAGATGTGTTTTTGCTGAATGTACACTCCCTTTCAAAAGTTAGGGGTCAGTAAGATTTAATTAAATTTTTGAAAATAAATAAATAAATAAATTCTTTGAAACAGCAAGGAGACATTAAATTGATCAAAAGTGACAGTAAAGACATAATAGACTGATTTCTGAGGAACCATGTGACACTGAAGACTGGAGTAACGGAGTATATGGAGTATATTTTAAAATATAATAATATTAATCATATTTCACAATATTACTCCTATTACTTTATTTTTGCTATTACTACTGCTATTACCCAAATTTTTGTATAACACATAGCCTATATTTACACATTTTCAGTAAAAATTATTTTGTTTAGAAACATTAAATATCATTTATTACAAAAAAAATATTTTTCCAACCAGTCAGTTTTACGAACCATAAATATACAAAGCAGGACTCGTTTCATTTCAGTAAGACTTTAGTAAAAGAATCAGACATTAACTGATTCAAAGAATTTTTTCAGTGAATGATTCATCTGACAGATGAGATTGTGAATCTTTTTGAGCATTTTATTAAAACAATCGGTTCACAATAAGTCATTTGTGTACACTAGTTGAGCTGTGTGTTTCTGATACATTATTTTAATTTTAAGACTGCAAAATCCCAGTTTTGCTTTAGATTAAGCAGCAGAAGAGTGATTCAGGAAACACTGTGAGACACAGATCCCATTCATTCAATCTTATAACCAGTTCAATGAACATTCTGTCTCCATAACACAAGCCTCGTCTCTAAGCCTGTTCACAAAAAGGTAAACAATGGACGGCGTTCAGGCAAGTCATTCACAAACACACAAATACATATGCATCACTCGCACAATAAAACTGCTTGTGATTAGTCAGAAGGCATCCCACTGAGTTGTTTCAGCGAAGAGGCTTTTGGAGCTTCACCATAAACAGTTGACATTCAGCCCATCCCCGTACATCTCCACTTGTGCGGAGTGAGCAGAGATGAGCAGGTCCTTTCAATGTATTATATATATAAGAGCTGAGAGACAGACATGCACAGGGGATTGTGGGATTGACAACAGATCGGAGCTAGCGGTAAGAGTGTCAAGAAGTTGAGAAATGTATGACTTTATGTAAATGTGAAGCAAGAAAAGCAGAGAGCTTATCGCCGTGAGGTGAAGGCACTGACATCTATAATAATCTGCCGACAGTGGTAGAGTTTCAATATATAAATCACATCGTACACATTCAGATTTCAAAAACTGTTAGACATTACAACAACAACAAAACAAGATGCATTAAATTGATCAAAAATGGCACTGAAAACACTTAAAATTTATTAAATTAATTATATTTTTAATCAACTTTTAACTTTCTATTCATCAAAGAATCTTGAAAAATATATTTGTCACTGTTTCCACAAAAATATAAAGCAGCACAACTGTTTTCAACATGATAATAATGAGAAATGCTTCTTGAGCACCAAATCAGCATATTAAAATAATTCCCGAAGGATCATGTGACACTGAAGACTGGAGTAATGGCTGCTGAAAATTTAGCTTTTAGCCTTCATATTTCTCCTTTACTGTATTTTGGATCAAATAATTGCAGACTTCGTGATCATAAGAGACTTAAAATCTTAGTGACCCAAAGTCCTATTTTAGTGTTCTTCCTTCTCTTTCTTACATATTCAGCCTCCTTATTTCAATCTAAAAGACAGCTGTAGGGGTTTGTGCGCCCCACTCAGACACACAGTGTGTGGCGTTTGCCCCTCCACTGCCCTGAGTCTGTCAGATCAGAGGTGGCCACTAATAACAAGCTGTTATGCATCTGTCTGCTCGACCACACCTCCTGCTATTCTTCAACACTCATAGAAATCTAAGGGCTGAAAAAAAAAATTAGAAAGAGAGAGAGAAGTGAGAGGCAGCGGCACCCTTTGCCCACTGGGACTCATGGGTATCAGTGTGTTCTTTGATCTTTGGCTTTTCAGCAGCTCATGGAGTCCACCTGCATGTCCCTGTGCCCCACCTCTTTCCCCCTCAGAAACACTTGAACCCCCTGGATGAGGTCCAGGGATGGCATGGTTTCAGCTTCAGGGGGGCACACCCTCAGACCATCCTATGCATCTCACACAAAAGCTTTCAGTATTGTGTTCAGGACACTTTAGGGTATGTGTGTTTTTTTACTGATCAAATGAGTTTCTGATTTGTTTGTTACTGAATTTGGTCCTGATTCATTTCAGTAACTTTCAGTTACAAAAAATATATATACATAAATTATACGAAGAAATCTTTTGGACTCAATCCAGTTCAATCCAGTGTTTATCTATACATTAAAACAACCAATTCATAAGAGTCATTGGTTCACGAATCAAATTACACTTGTCACATTCAATGTTTTTAATTCACCACAAAAAAACAGCTCAAAAGAGTCATTTGTTCGTGAATCTGAATAAAGTGGACAGGCTGTTATGTTTCTGATACAATAAAAATAACTTGCCCATAAGATTTGTTTATTTGCGAATGGAATGTTTCTGACTCTAATAGGAGTCATTTGTTGATGAATCTGACAACACTTGTTGCAATGTATGTTTCTTACAAAAAAAAAAACAAGCTGATTAAATTAATTTTTTCATGAATCTGACTACACTTGTAATGTTTTTGATTCACTAAAAAGATCTGTCTCGCAAGAGTCATTTGTTTGTGAACCAGACTACAATTGTTACACATTAAATTTCTGATTCACTAAAACGAAACATGTCATAAGAGTAATTTGTTTGTGAATTTAACTACATTTGTCACCCTGTACATTTCTGATTCACTGGGGGAGTCGTGGCCTAATGGTTAGAGAGTCGGGACTCCCAATCGAAGGGTTGTGAGTTCGAGTCTCGGGCCGGCCAGGAATTGTGGGTGGGGGGAGTGCATGTACAGTTCTCTCTCCACCTTCAATACCACGACTTAGGTGCCCTTGAGCAAGGCATCCAACCCCCAACTGCTCCCCGGGCGCCGCAGCATAAAATGGCTGCCCACTGCTCCGGGTGTGTGTTCACAGTGTGTGTGTGTGTGTTCACTGCTCTGTGTGTGTGCACTTCGGATGGGTTAAATGCAGAGCACTAATTCTGAGTATGGGTCCATACTTGGCTGAATGTCACGTCACTTCACTAAAAAAAAAACACAGGCTCGTAACAGTTATTTGTTCTTGAGTGGTGTACACCGGCAGCTCTGCATCACATTCAGTAACTTCGTCTACTTCCTGTACTCACTAGTACACAGATGCTGAAACAGCTACATAATGCAACATCTGACAAATCAGATCTCAGGGGTGTGGATGTCTTGATGTGTGTATCCCTGAACTAGGTAGGAATTCTTCTCCTTAGCACTGGTTTGCTTCCCTGCGTGAGTGTGTTTTGTGCATCCCCAAAGCACAGCATATCATGTGTCAGACTTAACAAAAAACCCTCTGAAGACCTAAAAAACAGACCTGCCACTCACACATTGCTCTGTTATCATGTAGTCTCAGATGCATTCCTGGTCCTTGCACCACCTCTTGAATCACAGGCTCTGTTTGAAGCTACAACCACTGCAAAAAGCCCTTTCCACCAGCAGCAAGGCTCTTTACACACCACCTCAGATACGCCCTTAAACAGGTTGATGCGTGAAAACACAGCGGGCACAAAGAGAGAGAAGATAAGAAACAATCACTGCCAAGTCTGCTCATGTGAGGGGTGAGGGGAATATATATATTTTTTTTTTAAAGCTCACAGTGCTGATCAACCTTATATTACCTCACTTAACTGGATTCAGTCGGCTCTGGCAAACAGCCTAATGCTAATGACTGTGTTCTTAAAGAGTGATATCTCCACTGACGAGCTAATTAGAAAAGACTATGTGGGAAGAGTTCATCAGATTTTATAATTTTCAGAGATGTTCTTGCGGTAAGGGCATTTTGGGATAGGGAGGAGGTGTTATTGTAGTGATGCCAACTAAAGGAAGAACAAGTGTAATCACTTAGAGCATTAAGTCATTCCAAACAAAGGCACATTTAAAAATGGTGGGTTTTATTTTCTGGTTCAAAGCATGCAGAAATAGAGAACAGACTTAAAAAAAAGAAAAAGCATACACACACTGCAATGCACATGAACTGAAAATCAATGAAATATTCAGAAAGAGAAGGTTCACAGAAAAGAGGTTGTGTTAAATGGTAACATTATTTAATTTATTTATTTATTTTTCTTTTTTAATTATCAGTTTATAGGCATTGGCCAGAATTTTAATATCTGTCTATTCCCTAAAGCTACATATCAGTAACAGTAAAATGGATCAATGTACAATTCTATTCAAATGTTTGGGGTCTGTAAGATTTTATAATAATTATGAAGTCTCTTATGCTCACCAAGGCTGTATTTATTTGATCAAAAACACAGTAAAAACAGTAAAATTTCTTAAAATATTATTACAAAGATTTCTATTGTAATATATTTTAAAATGTAATTTATTCCTGCTTTAACTCCATTACTCCAGTCTTCAGGGTCACATGATCCTTCAGAAATCATTCGAATATGCTGATTTGGTGCTTGAGAAACATTTCTTATCAAAGTTTGAAACAGTTTTGCTTGATATTTTAGTGGAAACTATGATACTTTTTCAGCATCCTTTGATTAATAGAGTTTAAAATAATTTATTCAAAACAGAAATGTTTTGTAACATTATAAATGTCTTTACTAAAACTTTGATTTTTATGAACTATTTAAAAACATAATGGATACAATTTGCAATGAAAACAGCATTAAGATAGATTGTGCATGAGACAATAACAGTCAAACTTAGGGTAGAAACCTCTAATGATCTTTATTTGAAGATGAGAATTTTTTAAAGATTTTTTAAACTTAAGTTAGTTGAATAGGAGAGAGACAACTAGCTTATTAGGCCAATCCAGCTGTCATTTCACAGCACTGATGTTTATGAACAACAAAAGAAGGATATTAAAAGATTATAGACTGGAGATGTTTGACTTAGAGCGTCGCCTCCCATCATGCATTGGGTGGAGGCCCCTTTCTGTCCCACAAGTCTGTGTGGGAGAGATGACAGAGGGCTTGATTGTAGGGACACCTGTGTTTTGTTACCGTTGCAAAACCCAAAGGTGGAACATAAACAAAACACACAATCACAAAACTGCTGCTATGACAACTATCCTGATCCACCGGGACACTTTGTTTGAAAGTTACACTGGCAGAAACGTGTGTGCTTTCACTCAGACACAAACAGCCAAAAATACAATAGTGTCCGCTTGCAATGTTTTAGATTTTTTTATCCTCTCTCACATAGAAAAAGAAATAAAGATCTCCAAATACACCAGACAATAAAAAAGTGCTGGATAAGAGGCAGTTAATGCAGCTCCAGCAGGGGAAGGAGGCTTACCTCAGCTGCTTGAGTTGCTTTAGAAGAAGCACAATGGCCTGAGCTAACCAAGATTCTCTCTACCATCTGCTAGGACTACACAATTAATCGAACTAAAACTGAAATTGCAACATGGCTCAGTGTGGTTACACAACTGCAAAATTTGTGATTCAATTAAATAACTATATGCGCTCCATGTTTTAGAGAGAAGAGCGGCACTGTGTTCAATTACACAAGAGCAACTCATGTCCCGTCCAGTTTGCATTTGCGATGCAACATACATATCCTGTTATCAAGCTTGTTGGCACTGTGTGCTTCATAGCGAAGCACACATTTTTTCACGTGACCAGCTCGCGATCCAGTGTTTTCAAACGATAACAGTATTTCACTCAATTTGTAATGAGACGCATTTGTTAACCTGTTTTCATAGACAGATTTTTCAGATCTGTCTGATTTATGGGACTCACCCTAACTGGAGTGCTCTGGCCTGGACCCTCTGAGACTGTGCCCCTGTGGGACCTGGATCCCTCTGGCCTCCTCCAGCTCCCTGCGCTCGGACTCCTGCCACTGCAGATCCATTAGTATATGTGCCATGCATGCTTCCTGTCCCTCCTCGGTCTCTGCTTGATACCGTCCCAGTAGCCGTACCAAGAGGATGTTGCTAGGCAACTCATCCACGCCACTCTCCACCAGCGTGCGACACTCTGGGCAGCGCAGTTCTCCACGCGACCCCACAATTCCAAGCAGGCAGCGCCGACAAAACGTGTGCTGGCATGGCAACACCTTCGCCGTAGCGTCCAGCCGCTCCAAGCACACCGGACATTCCAACAGGTCCAGGAGGGCAGACTCGTCCATTTTCACACCCGCACAATCTTTCTCAGCGTAGTCGTTCATTCAGTCAGTTTTGCCTCTCCGAAGAGAGAAGCGCATCATGTGAGTGTGTGGATATAAGGTTGTTTGGAGGGAAAGTCCAATCCTGATGTCACGTCACTCCCATGCCGCAGTCATGATCATGTCTCTAGCATTCACTGTAAAGAATCAAAGAAAAATATATCATATGACACTTCTCTCTTATAGAGCATTATACATTATGACATTTGATGGTTTCAACAGAAGGCATTTGAGCATGCAATGAGAGAGTTTCTCAAGAAAACTGACTCTTCAGGATCCAGGATCTTCAAAAAGATCTAAATTGGTTTTCAAATGCACAGTAAACTTAGGACAAACTGCAGAAACCCCAAGAACTGGACCAGCCAATAAGCTACAAACATATCACTAGGAATGGGAATTATAATGAATCAAATGATTCTGGTTCAGATTTTGCTTCCTCTTAATGATTTTGATCCAAAACGGCTATTTTTATCCTTTTGAGAAAGAAATACTTCAAAAATATAAATATAATCTTTACTGCATTTACTTACTGCAAGTTGTATAAGTGCAATACAGCAATTTACAATAACTACATAAACATAGCAAAACATGGGTTGACAAATTTAATTTATTTATTTATTTTTATAAAATATGTGTATATTTAACTACATAACCAAACAGTCAGTAACTATAGTGAATAAGGTCTTGTGAATCATAACACAATGAGATCAAATTAGTGACCGAATTTTCTGGGTCTTTTTTTATTTTTGGCGTGTGTGGGTTTGCCTTCTTTCCTTTTTTTATGGAATTTTTATCATATTATCTTGGGTTTTTTTTTTTTTTTTTTGCTAATTCACTAAAAAGAACCCCTTCGTAAGGGTCAGTCAGTCGGCGGACCACACTTGCGCGTTGTGTGTTTTTAATTCAATAAAAAGAACCGATTCATACGAATCATTCATTCGGGAATCATACAACACTGGTCACGCAGTATACTTGGTACTTCTCTCTATTCACGCAATTATTCACTATTCTATGCCATACTGAAGTATACATATTGTATTTATTCCGAGAATAAAAAGTGAACTACCGGGAAATGCCGGGATGATAACCCAAAAACAAAGTGTGGAATGTTGGACACCATGAACTCTACTGTCGCAGCTGTCCTTACACTTCATAACCTTATACAATTCACACACTGGATGGAACAGTACAAAGTGCATAGTATAAGCTCATAGTGTACAGTAGCTCATTTAGCACACAACTTGATTATTTTAGTACGGTATTCCATCCGCCTTTGCAGAACAAAATGCACGTTCGAGATGGAACTGAACGGTATGAAAATCATTGGAGTTCTGTATTGTTTTGTTCTCTAGTTCCAGACATACAAAACAGACACAGTCCCCGACGGATGTAGCAAACAGGAATAACGCTGAAACAACTAAAGAGAGTTTACCGTCACGTTTGGTCAGTTGGCTAGAAGAGACTTCGTGTCTAAACTGCAAATATGCGCACAAACGAGGCTGTAGTGCTCTCGCCAGTCCTGTCCCTCCTTGAGCCTTGTCCACTGTCCTAACGTTACCGGTTATCCCGCCTGACACACTGCACGTTCCCAATCAAAAGACGAGGATACATAAAGGCAAGCAGAACAATGCATAGAGACTAAATAAAAACTGCAGAGTCAAACATCTTTACGGTACTAGCTCATTGATCTGAATCAAGTGATTGTGTACAGAAACGTTATAAACCAAAGAAATGTAGTTAACAATTAAAGGGTAAGTTCGCCCAAAAATACAAAAGATAATGTTAAGCAAACTGACAGCCACAGTCACTGTTCACTTCTATTGTAAGGAGGGAATGCAGTGATAGTGAATGGTGACTGAGGCTGTCAGTCCCTAACATCTCTTTTGTGAAATGCATATAGGTTTATAACAACATGAGGGTGAGCAAATGATGAATAATTTACCATTTTGGGTGAACTATCCCTTTAAACCTTCAGTGCAAACACTCAACATCGCCCTCTCTGTCGTTAAAGTCCTGAATAAAACTAACAGCTTTGTATTTAATAACTACAAAGCCAACGTTGGCCACATTGTTTCCGAGTAGCGGTACAGATACATCGACCTTACACTGCAGTATGTGAGTCTGTTTAAATAACTCCTCAAACTAACTAACTAACCCATCAACAATCGTGTTTTGAAAACTAACCACAATTTAAAAAAAGCGTATAAAATGTCACAGTAAAGAACAGACGCTTTTATCTACGCGACTGTCTGTAACTCGTGTTCACGTTGGTTGTAACCATGTAGCTTCACAAACTTTGATTCAATGTTTAAATTTCATTTTATTGCGGTGATATTTGTGAGAGCACAAAAACGCTACCTTAAATAAGGGCCCCTTCTCACTCCTCCTCTTCTTCTTCCAGAAAAGTTTCTTTCCCCGCGTTCCTCAAACCAGGGAATTCGCCCTGGAAAAGGGATCCTGAAATCCTGGTCGCCCAGTTGGACACAAGTTTATATGTTCAGATCCGTATCTCTCAGCAAGGAACAGGTCGTCTCTCTTGAGTCGTTCAGGTGAAACAGCAAAAATAAAAAAATAATTATAATTAAAAAAAAAATCAGATTCCGAGTAATAGCCTCAGTCCGAGAGATTCATGTAGATTAAATTTAGAAGAAAGCGAAGAAAAACAGGAGAAGCGAGTTCCTGCGTCCGAGCGCCATGACGAGCCCTGTGGATACTATGGGACACTGCAGAGGACGTGTAGTCGGGAGGGAGGATTTTCAAAACGCTCGGCTAGAAAAAAAAATGCATCAACCGTTTTGAGCTTAGGCTTCGTCCTTACGAAATGTTAGATACACAACAACTGAAAAGCTGCCGTTTTGATCGTCATAAACGTTAGTCTATGTAGTCGGTAACGTTGTTCAATGACGAATAGTTTGTTTACAAACTCCGCCTGCGTTTTATAGTGTCACAAATGCGGGAGTCATTGCAGGGGGATTTTTTTTTTTTAACTTTCTTGTAGTAGCAGGTTTAAATGGGAAGAGAGATAAAATTTCACCAGATGAATCTCGAGTATGTTGTCAATAGCACACTTATATACTACACTTACTATTTATGCAGTATATAGTATGCATGTATAGCTATAGTATGGTTATTTTTGCATCCAAATTATCTAATTGCCGAAATGTGCAGAAACAGAGAACAATGTGAGGAAAACTACCCCACAGTTCAACCTGCTCAACTTCAATCCATTTTCAGAACTGCAAAAAATATAAAATTATTTCAGAGATGATAATTTAAAGGGTTACTCCATCCCAAAATGAAAATTTTGTCATTAATCACTTACCCCCATGTCGTTCCAAGCCCGTAAAAGCTTCGTTCATCTTCGTCTTCAGCGTCGCGCCATTTTGGCAAATCTGAGCAGTATGTAGATGGCTTACGCTCTTCTGTATCAGCCGCGCCACAAGGATATGTTTTTTACATATATTTACGCTTTGGTTTGAAAGCAAACAGTGCATCAGCACAGCGCAGCTGACGCAGAAGAGCGTACGCCATCTGCGTACTGCTCAGAATTGCCAAAATGGCACTATGCTGATTTGGAGAGACACAGAGGAGAGGAATTTTTGAATAAAGACATTATTTTTGTTTTCTTCGTGTACAAAAAGTATTCTCGTGGCTTCATTACGTTACGGTTTAATCACTGATGGCATATATAGGCAATATTCATATTATAATACCATGGGGTAAATATTATTGCTCTCAAACACATTCTCTCACATCTCCTTGAAACCTTTAGGTTTGGCAGTATTATTTACCAAAGTTTTGCATCTCTCCTCCAGCTTGTGGCTCAAAGGTCAATTTTCCTCTACCTTCCACATGCACACTGGCACACACAAAGGTTAACACAGAGGTGAGGTTGTTGGAAGATCAACCCGTTACATCACTGGTGTGTAAACCATGCAAGAGACACACACTCCCTCTTGTTCATCAGACACAAGCCCCCAAGGCTGGGATTGTGGGTCAAATCAGATCAAATGCGACCTTGTTACATGATTATGGTCAAATACCTCATGGTTTATAAAACAGTAAATGTTTTCCATTTTAAAAACACCCATTCTTGAATAACCCTCATGCTACGTTGCACAAAAGTGGGTTTCATTCCACAAAGAGAAGCCTTTACTGTAAGGTTTGAGGATCTAAGGAATGTTTCAGTGATTTGTAAATAAAGGTGAAGGTTCGGCGAAGTTTTGCGTGAGGGCGAAAAGTTTTCCACGTAGATTTCACTCATGTCCAACTCATGTAAAATTTTTATTAGGTGACTTCTGTGTTAAAGGAATGATTTCACCCAAAAATTAAAATTATGCCATCATTTAGTCACCCTCATGTTGTTCCAGGCCTATATGATACCTGTAACTTCTCTGGAGCACAAAGGAAAAGTATTAAATGTTTCGGAACTTGTTTCAAAACCACATTGAACCCACTTTGAATTTCATTAAACAAACAAAAACAATTGATGATGACCTTTTGTAGTAATGACCTTTTTTTCATGATTTCAGTTTTAGTTAACAATAACCCTGGTGTGAACACTCTTTAAGATCAATATGCTTTAGTCATCCTATAATCATTTCAGCTGAAGGCAAAGTTCTCAAGCCCTAAAGTCAACAGGAATTACATCATCAGCTTTCTACCTCACTGACTCTTATCATGATGAAGTAATATACAGTATCTTGAAAGAATTTATAGCATACGGCATAAACAGAGTAAGTCAAAGGCAAGTACGTGTAGCCTGCTTGTTCAAAAGCTTTTCAGTTAGGTTTACTTACAGTAGCGCATATATTTCTACACACCATACGCAGAAAGGTAACAATTAATCTGTTTTACAGAGCCCACAGAGAATGATAGCACCAACAGAGAACACAGATGTGATGAATGTGCTAAGACTTGATTTTGAAATGGCCTTTTATTAGTGTTTGGCTCGTCCTTTGTCTGCTACAGGAAAAATTACAACACATCGCTGTGAGCAATTTGCACACTTAACTAAATCGTGCTACTATAATGGCAACATTTGGTAAGCAAGCGTGTGTAATTGAGCTGAAACAGTTCATGAAGGGCTCATTTGAGTGCATATGCATGTGAGTGCAGTGTGTATTGTCATGCCTTGGCTAATGAGAACAATAAATCAGAAAGAGAAAATAAATATGGTAAATATGTATGGAACACAGAAAAAAAGAGGTAAGTGAGGAATAGTATTGCGAACAGAGAGTGAGAGAGAATAATAAAGAAGTTAGATTTATGGTGGCACAGCTCTTGGATGTCAGAAGTGATCCCGCTGGAGCTGGCAGCAGCTCTCCGGTCATATTTCACTGTTGCCGGGGGTCATTAGTCCACCCCCTGAAGGGAGGGGCAGAGGCTGTAAAGCCTGGTGCAAATTTCTTGGATAACCCTGGAGGAAAGGCCTGCTTTGATTTATCACTGACCCAGTCATGGCCCAGTCTGAGGTGGGATTGTTCTGAACTTGGGATAACAGTGCAGGTGATTCACAATAATTACATGTATATACATGATTTCATAGTTTTATACATATATACTCAAAGTGCCAGAAAAAGTTATATTGGCTTTTCCCTCCCTTTTTAAATGATCATCAATTTGCAGCCACACACATTAGAGTGCACACAATTCTGCCACATCTGAAGCACCAGCTGTGTTTTATATATTAAAAATATGTGAAAATAATACAGTCTACCATCTTTATTTATTTTAATATATATATTATTTTATTTTAAAATCTACTTTATTCCTATGATGGCAAAGCTGAATTTTCAGCGCATCGTTACTCCAGTCTTCAGTTACACATGATCCTTCAGAAATCATTCTTATATGTTGATTTGGTGCTCAAAAAACATTTCTTATTATTATCAGTGTTGTGCTGCTTACTATTTATTTTTATTTTTTTGTGAGAATGATTAATTTTTTCAGGATTCTTAGAAAGCTCAGATGATTAGAAAGTTCAAAAGAACAGCATTAATTCAAACTATAAATCTATAAATAGATTTAAACTAAATACATCTAACTTTTGATTGATTGAAAGCATCCTTGATGCATAATTCATACATACATACTGAATTTATACATATATTTGTGTTCATAGCCTTATGCATCATCATTCTTTATGCAAAAGGAGAAAATAATGACATTATACTCAAAGTGCTAGAGCTAGAATGTTTTATTTTTTCATTTGAGTGTGATCAGTAATTTGCCTCTATGCACACATTAAAGCGCACACGATTCTGCCACGTCTGAGGCGACAGCTGTCACAGGCAATAAAAAAGTGAGGAGGGGTTGAACGAGAGAAACAGATAGGAGAAAGAGAGACAGAGAGAGAGAGAGAGAGAGAGAGAGAGGAGACGTGATTGATTATTTTTTTTTTAATCATGAGATTAGGTTCTGACAGACAGAATAATAGATTCAGGGATCTGTTGCAGCTTGAACGCATCTGTTTTCCAAGGCTGTGACAATCTACCACAACCATCTGAATCTTCAAAACTGTGAATTCATGATCTAATGTTGGACACAGAATGAGGGCTAGTGTGAGTCAGCTGTGTATTCCCTGGTTTCATTTTAGGAAACACCAATATGATAATTAAAGTACAAGTACATGTTGATTCTTGGCTTGTTTCTAGCCATATAGTTGAAGCTCTCAATTAATAAGTAACAAGGCTTTTACATAACCTCCAAGTTCTTGGTCAACCATCTTCAACTTGACATAATGTTATTGCCACTGTCACTGAATGTCCTTTGGTCAGTCCAGAGTTTAGCAGTGCATTTGACATTAGAGATAAATCTTACACCCCACTGTTTTAGTGTTATGAGGGGTGTTGATGGGGGATGGAAAGCATTGCTCCTTTCAGTCCCAACAGTTTGATGCAATGATGTCAAGAACACAAAGCTGAAAAAAAAGACCTTTCTGACCCCAAACTAAAAATTTAATTTATTTAGACAAAACTACAGAATTTTATAATACAAAAATTATGTACACAATCAAATTTGAGGTGATTTTGCAGGTTCTGAGGGTATTACAATATACATGTTTAAATTGTCCATGTTTTCTATTTTCAGTGTTAAAAACCAATCATGATGTTGTAGGTCATAACAACAGCACTCTTTGTACTTGATATTAATGTACACAATTTAGGGATAAATTATAGATCTCATTAATTCATAGAAGATAAATATGAAAATGTTATATATAGGGCTGACACACAGCACAAACACTGAGTTTCTTTGAAGCAAAACGTGTGACAATACTCCCCGATTCCCTCACATAAACACACTTTGCACCAAATGTTCTCTGCAGTTCATCATCTAACACATCCTGCTTTCTCTTTCCATCTCTAACTCACTCAAATACATCTATCAATACATGCTTTACAGCTCGCGCCAATGATAATCTTGTGTTCCTGTCTCAGCAGGACTTCAACGGGATATTGAATGTCTGTTTCCACACCAGAGACGTTTAATAGTGCAGAGGTTAATGAAAGAGCAGTATTAATCTGCCTTCAGGTGGGGGAGGTTTTTAACTCAACCTAACCTACTTTGAGAAGCCCACTGAGAGAGTGTACAAATAAACCAGATCTGTGTTTCAACTCCCATGGAGGGAAAGACTCAAAATTATACCTCCAGGCAAAACACTTGTCAGATTAGGCACAAAGCCATTGATGAAATTAGTGAGGTCAGATACAGGGCAAAAACGATTCATTCATGTATGTGCATGGCAAACAAAAGTTTGAATATGTATGTATTGCATATACTGTATACATAGGAGATCTTACTCATTGACTCACATGTTGCCTTCTGGGAACCGAACTCAGAAAGTCAATTAGCTCAACCCCTGGGATTTGATAAATGGGTAAAAGATTTTAGAGGAAAGGAGGGTGAAACAAGGATAACAGCTTTTTCTTGCTCAATCCATTCTGGTGTCTTATTGCCTTTTTCCACTTACCCCATCCGTCATGAATATATTAAACATTCCCACAGCATCCACAGGCCTTGATTAAGAATCCTCCCGAACTCCATGACTCCTGACCATGAATATTGAACATTATATCAATGTAATGAATCACTGAAATGTTTATATCATGAGCCCAAGTTTCTTTGGCGATGGTAAATGCGTATCCTCATATCTGTACGCAGTCGTTTAGATGATAAATAATTGCATAGCCTTTTTTAATTGAAAGCATTTCAGAAGCATTAACCGTAATTTGATTAATGATGCCCTGGCGTTTCTAAAATTACGGTACAATACATACATCTTGCTTGAAATTAAAAGGCACTCAAATGAAATCAAAACGCTGCCATGATAAAGAGGATAAAAATATACTCTTCCACCCGTCAGTGCATCCTTGCATGGTGTAATTGATTCTCCCACAGGATCAGGTAGATGTATTTACATATCACAGAGCTAAAGCTTAAAGAGGCGTAGTTAACTGTGACAATGGAAATAAAACAATACACAACTGAGTTTGTGCTAAACTAAGCATGAAACAGAGTGAGAAACCAAAGGCTAATTGATATGACTGAAAGTGTTTGCTGGTAGTTAACCTTTGTGCGTTGTTCAAATTCACTACCCTTTCGTTATATTCGGGATGAAAACATCCACTAAATTAAACTGCTGTAAACATGTATCAAATAAATATTTATTTTCAAACTTTTTTGCATAAATCTATTATTCAACCTCAGTCCTGATCAAAACTACTAAATGTGTAAAAAACAAAACAAAACAAAAAACTAGATTTTTACTCTTTAATTGGCAAGTTCATAAATGATGTTACTGATTTGGGGGTAAAAAACATTTTGACTTATTTTCAATATAAAAAGTGATTGTGGACTGGATATTTTTTTTTACTTTTTATCACAGTCTTGGGCATGTCAAAGATTAGTAACAACATTGGCTTTGATGCATTGTTAGTTTTTGTGCAGCATTACATTTTAATTTTTTCTCCCTCATTTGCTGTTCGTGGCTGTTTTTTCCCCATTGACTTCCATTATAATGACATTTTTTGATTGCAAAGCCATGACACCATAAAATCATGCATTCTTGATGGTGGTTTTCCCTGTTGGGAAGAGGTAAAATTTGTCATTTTTAGAGTTGATCACTAGGTGGATAAAATATTTATCTGATACATTTTTACAGCAGTTTAATTTAGTGGATGTTTTCATCCCGAACATAATGAAAGGGTAGTGAATTTGCCCACAGTGTATTGTTGAATTTTTGAAAATTTTCAAAGCATTTTCCTAAAATATGTCAAAATAAGATTTGTCAACAAAAAAACATTCCATTTGCTAAAACAGAGAAAGTTCTCAACATTACCCCCTAGTGGACGAAAACGTCCCCAACACCGCATAAGGGTTAAGGACAAAATGCTTATATTTATATTTTAGTCATCACCTGATGTTTTACTGCCACTACAAACTGTTTTTGCTGAATAAGGGACAAATTCAATAGTGTAATGATTGATGACGCTGTTCAGGTACAAAGACAAATTGTAATATATAATATTACTAAAATAACTTTCCAGCATCTTTACTCCAGTCTTCAGTGTCACATGACCCTTCAGAAATAACTCTAAAATTGATTTGGCACTTAAGAAACATTTCTTATTACTATCAATATTGTGATGCTTAATATTTTTGTAGAACTGATAAGTTATCATGGTTATTTGATATAAAGTTCAAAAGAACTGTCTTTGAAAGTTTTTTGGGGACATTTAACGTGTCCTTGCTGAATAAAAGTAAAAAAAAAAAAATTCTGACCCCAAACCTTTGAATAGCGTATTTTATTCAGTGACAAACCTTTGTGGATGTACAATTATCTTGGTTGGAATACACATGAATGAATTTGTAGAAGCTTGCAACATATGACTTAAGATATCTGGCAAAGATACGACTAATACACACACCCACAACAGTTTGTGGTTGTCTGAGAATGTACTGGTGTTCTGTGATAAGGGAAAACCCTACACACTTCCAGCCAATTCCTATGACAGCTGCAAGGTTGTTGCTGACTGACAGCTCACTGGACCAGTCAGGTTACAGATAGGTGAAGATCTACAGTAGGTAGCTGAAAATAGATATTGGCAACTGATTTCAGCTCAGCTGTTTCACATCTAAAGCAGAGTGTATTACTGCCAAATACTCACACACAGGCACATTCTTTGGAAAAAAAAAAAGAAAAAAAAAAGTTTATTTCTCAGTACAAAGACATTCATATTCTGACACGCAAAAAAACAGTAATGCTTGCAAATTATTTAACAATTTTCTGTACACTTTCAAGTACCACATTTTGCCAGCAACTAAAACAAAGAGATCATTTAATACATCCAACTGGAGGTGCAGCTGCGTACAACATGTGCACAGCATTTATAAATGCTCTTATAGTGACAGTCACCCAATAATGACCATTCTATCATCATGTACTCACCCCTCATGTGTTTCTTAACCTGTACTGTATGTCTTTTTCTTCTGCAGAACATACAAATAATATTTTTTCTATACAATAAAATATGTTGTTGTGGACCCCATTCATTTTCAATGGATGGACAAAAATGGTTTAATTAAACATTTTTCGGAATATCTTCTTTTACGTTCTACAGATGATCACACAGGTCTGGAATCATGTGAAGGTGAGTAAATGATGACTGAATATTAATTTTGGGTGAACTATTATTTTAAAACACCCAATAAGCACTTTATCTGCATAGTAACTCTAGACAATTTTCCTAAATAACAGTTTTGCCAAGTCCTGAAACAATGCTTTAAGATTTACCGGTAAGAAATCTTGAAAGAGGCAAAATAATTTGAGCATGTTATGTAAACGATGTGTAAAAAGTAGAAAAAGAGGTTCCGAAAATTTGAGAAGACTGGTATTTTTAGACAAGAAGTTTAGACTGATCTGTTGTCTGAGGTAGACAGCTGGTTAGAACCCGCTGCCTGTTGTGTGCGAGCACCTGATATTGGACAGATAATTGACCTCTGACCCCTGAACTAGACCTCCCTGGCCAGTCTAGTGCCTTAAAAAGCCGTTTCAATGGCTTCAGCTGTTGTGAATACAGCACGAGCAGCATTTTCACATACAGTCTGTCATCAGCTAGGAGGACACACATGTACATCTCCGTCTGAGACTTCTTACTTCTCGCCTGCTAACACTCGGCTACGCTTTGGTTAAATATTATTATCCACAGCACATTTACATGCACATAATTTAAAGAGTAGTGCTTCGGTGACTTGGGATATGGAAGTAGAACTAAAGTCAACCGTGGACTCTAAACTGCCCATGCTTGAGTGGCCCATTTCTCTTTTTACCCCCTTCTCTCTCTAAATCCCCCCTTCCTCCACATGCACCTCCTCAGCCTGTCAGAGTGCATCATGGGAATACTTCAGCCTGCCAGCAGATTGTCCAAGGCTGCCAACGGCACGGATGAATAACTTCTATTCATCATTATCTGAGAGAGAGCGAGAGAGAGGGGCAGAAGGGAAAGAAACACAGGAACTGTTATAGGATAATCAACTCCTGGAAGAAAACTTCCAGGCTATATTCCTGATGTCAGAGGTCACTTTAAAGTCCGTAATCAGGAGTTAGCCTTGAACACACAGTGTAAATGCCAGAAATACCCTCACATCAATCAGAGGCTGCTACACACACAAGCAGACACATGTATACCCTTTAAACCAAATGATGTGACCTGACCCAAATGCCCTGGAACAGCTCAGAGATTTGTGCAGAATGTCTTGTGCCGCATACATCTGCTGCAAGAGCTGGCATCTATTTCTCTCTTACTAAATCTGTTTGGACTTTTGAATAATCTACACACATTAAGAGCTGAACTCTGCTTTGATTTTACATTGTTGTGTCATGTTTTTGACGTGCGTTGTGTTCTTCTTCTTATTATTATCATTATCTTTATTATTATTGCTTATAATAATAAATATTATTATAGTTGATGATGATGATGTTGATTTTTTTTATATATAAAGACAATTTATATTATGGAAATACAATATAAATATAAATTATTATGATATTTACAGTTTTTTTGTTATTGTCTTGTATTGGTAAGTCTAAGGAGGAAAACCAGTGGATGAATAACTGGGGTAGACATAACTTACGTGTATATATTGTTTTATTATTATTATTATAATTACTAATAAAAATAAAAATGTTTAGCTATTGATAATAATATATAATTAAAAAAATCCCATTATAAATAATAATAATAATAATATATATATATATATATATATATATATATATAATTCTACTGTACAGTAATTTTGTTTGTTTATTATTTTTATATATGTAAACTTTATTATTTATTTATTACAGGGTTTCCAGTGTACATACATATACATATACATATACATTTGATATATATATATATATATATATACATATACATATACATATACATATACATATATACACATATTTTTTATATATATATATATATATATATATATATATATATATATATATATATAGAGA
This sequence comes from Cyprinus carpio, assembly GCF_018340385.1. Lineage (NCBI taxonomy): Eukaryota > Metazoa > Chordata > Actinopteri > Cypriniformes > Cyprinidae > Cyprinus > Cyprinus carpio. The sequence goes on along the minus strand of NW_024879352.1, from coordinate 972,865 downwards.
TTTAAAAAATTAATCTATGCCCACCACTTATTTATTTTAAATAAAAATATTAGTGTTATTATTATTAATAGATTATATAACACACTTTATATTACTATTATTTATACACATATATACAGTGAAAAAATAACTGGGGGAGATACACTCGCAAATATAAAACAGGTTATGTCTGAATAAAAACAGTCAGTCTCTTTATGAATGTGTGTTTTCAAGGCATTCTCTAAAGTGCTTGATTCACTGCACTGAATGACACAATCGCTCTCTTCTACACTTCTGCAAAGATCTGACTGAATGAACTAGTATGACTATCTAAAGAACATCAGATGAAATGGTGTATGAATGGATCAGAGAGTGAGAATGTGTGTGCAAACACTTTACCTTCCTGGTAAGCTCCATCTGACATCACCAAATGGAGGATTTTAGGATACAAGTGCTGGTGCTCAGTTCCTAAAATGCTTTGCACCATGCTGGAGCCCATAGCAATGTTCTCATCTTCATCCTCATGAATAGCCTAAATAAACAAACAAAATTCATACAAATAACAATATATTACTGGAGAAAGTCAAGCAAATCAATGAAAAGTCCAGTGGCAGATGCAACAACATTCTAAAAGGGATAATTTACCTGGAGATAAAAAAAAAAAAAAATATTTCATCATTTACTCATGTTGTTACAAACTTGTATGACTTTATTGAAGCAAACAAAAGAAGATATTTTGAAGAACATTGGTGGCAAACAATATTGGACCCTATTCAATTTCAATTTAGTTGTATAGACAAAAATAAATTCAGACATTTTACAAAATATCTTCTTTTGTGCTCCACAGAAAGTCATACAGGTTTGCATACAGATGCAGCTATTTATATTTATTATGGATTTAGTTCAGTAGTTAATTTAAATTTTTTAATTATTTATTGTTCCAAACCTGTATGACTGACTTTCTTTGGTGTAACACAAAAGAAGATATAAAAAATAAAATACTGTGTGGAGGTCAAAGGAATTCAAACGGTTACCAACATTCTTCAAAATGTCTTTTGTGCTTCAGAGAACAAAGTCATACAGGTTTGGAATGACATGAGGCTGAGTAAACGATAAAGTAATTTTCATTTTCAGATGAACTATTCCTTTAAGTTAGGAACTGTAAGGTCATTATTATTACAGGGTTTCTTCACTGTAGTTGTTTTTATTTATTTTTTTTTGCAACCAGCAGCAAAAAATACAGCAAATCACAGCAGTTTATTGCACTCCCAGTGTGACAAACTATATAAAAAGCATCCTAAGGCAGCACATTTAACATTCTTAAAGGTTAAGGATAACATCTGTATCTAATTCCCAGAATGAACCCGAAGGCTAAAAACAAAACTTAGTGTTTAAAAATTTATGAGTGAAGTACATGGCTGCATTGTTATTGGTGGTGTTTGACCACTAAAGACCTCTCAGTTATGCAGTATTTCTGCAATGCATTCACCCGGGCACAAAACCACTTCATCTCACTGGAGACATGGTGAGTTGACATTTAATGCAAAATCGAGGAACTCAGACCTTGATCTTGTTGTAGGCTTGTATGAAGTTCTCAAAGCCCATGGCCTGCTCTAGATGGAACCGCAGCTCCTCCAGACGACTGAAAATACTGTCCTGTTGCTCTAGGTCTTCATCGTCCTCTTCCTCACTGTCATCTGCATTCACACCCATGCACAGAGATAAAACATGCACTACAATCTATCAAAGTTCACACAGTGAGAGTGTATTGTTGTGAAACATTGGCTGATACTACGCAGACCTATATCAGTATTGAAAGTGTTATTTGCCAATGTCATTCCACACTGTAGTCATACAAAGCCAATCAATCATCAGATTTAATTAGCCAGAACAATATATTTAGCTCAATAAACGCAGCACTTTTTAGTGAGCTTAGCAGCAGTTGAACATGTTTGTTACATTACAGTTTTATATCCATAGAGATGTGTTTGCTAATGTAGTCAGTAATTGTTCAGAGTTGGTTGTTTTAAACATAGTTAGTTGTGTTTGTGGATGGTGTCAACATTTGTGTTCATAGATGAGGTTAGCTGTTGTGTTTGTGAAAATGATTAGCTATTGTGTTGCATTTAAAGAGTTTGGTTAGCGGTTAACCTGTGCGTGCAGATGCAGTTAGCTGTTATGCTGCGTTCACAGATGCAGTTATTAATTGTGTTGTGTTTGTGTATGAAGTGAGCAGCATTGTATTTCGCTGTTTTAGTGTATCTAGTTAGCCAATGTGCTGTGTTACAGCACAATACAGTAAGCTTTTGTGTAATGTTCATGGATGTATTTGCGGATAAGGTTAGCTGTGTTGTGCTGTGTGCACTGACATGTTTGTGGATCTAGTTAGCCTTAATGCTGTATTCGTAGATGCAGTTAGCAGCTGTTCTGTCCTGTGTTTGTGCATGTATTCAGCCCTTGTGCTCTGTTTGTGGATACAGTTAGCATCTGCAGCTGTTTATGGATGTATTCGTCGATTTCATTACCTGACTGCCACTCCTCATTAAGCTTGCCTTCACTGCTGTTCTGCTCTTCATCTTCCTCAACCTCCATTCCGTTAGTAACTGGCCCTCCTGGCTCTTCTTCACCGTGGCTAACATCATCATCTTGCTCAGCCATTCCATTAAAACCTCCTCCTCTGAACTGCGTTTGTCATCACCAGCCCTAGCCAACCCAATAAGACCAGCTGCCTCTTCATCAGCCGGGCTGCTGTTGGATCCACCATCCTCCTCCTCTTCATCATCATCATCATCACTGCGCTCCTCCTGGAGAAGCCTCTCCATAGATGCTCTGAGCTCCCTCAGATCATCATCCTCATACACACTGAGAGAGATACAGTGATAAGTCAGTGTGTGTGTGTGTGTGTGTGTGTGTGTGTGTGTGTGTGTGTGTGTGTGTGTGTGTGAGCAGGTACACATGTGAGTTTTGTGTGTCTTACTCCTCAGATTCAGACTGCTCATCTGCTTTATCCTCCAGATCTTCAATCTCCAGGTTGCTGTCAGGAGCGACTGCACCTTCAGGTTCTGCAGCATCACTGAACACTTTACTGAGGTCTGGTAAGGAGCACGTCCTCAGCATCTGATAGAAAATACACAAACAAGCGCTCTCAAACATCAAAAATCAAATACCCAAAAAGAAATTGAAAAGAGACATATTCATGTTCTTCTGAAGCAAACTCTAACTCTATACTCTAACAGTCCAAATGCAAAGCTCCCTCCTCAGTTCTCTCAGACTAATTTATTATAAGTTTGATTAAATGGAATGGCATATAATATTGTTTTTTTTTTGTTTTCTATGAACATGTAATGTAAACTAAATTATTTTTTTGTTAGGAATACTATTATTGTGTTTGACCCCCCTTTCGCCTTCAGAACTGCCTTAATTCTACGTGGCATTGATTCAACAAGGTGCTGAAAGCATTCTTTAGAAATGTTGGCCCATGTTGATAGGATAGCATTTTGCAGTTGATGGAGATTTGTGGGATGCACATCCAGGGCACGAAGCTCCCGTTCCACCACATCCCAAAGATGCTCTATTGGGTTGAGATCTGGTGACTGTGGGGGCCATTTTAGTACAGTGAACTCATTGTCATGTTCAAGAAACCAATTTGAAATGATTCGAGCTTTGTGACATGGTGCATTATCCTGCTGGAAGTAGCCATCAGAGGATGGGTACATGGTGGTCATAAAGGCATGGACATGGTCAGAAACAATGCTCAGGTAGGCCGTGGCATTGAAACGATGCCAAATTGGCACTAAGGGGCCTAAAGTGTGCCAAGAAAACATCCCCCACACCATTACACCACCACCACCAGCCTGCACAGTGGTAACAAGGCATGATGGATCCATGACTCTACCATCTGAATGTCTCAACAGAAATAGAGACTCATCAGACCAGGCAACATTTTTCCAGTCTTCAACTGTCCAATTTTGGTGAGCTCGTGCAAATTGTAGCCTCTTTTTCCTATTTGTAGTGGAGATGAGTGGTACCCGGTGGGGTCTTTTTGCTGTTGTAGCCCATCCGCCTCAAGGTTGTGCGTGTTGTGGCTTCACAAATGCTTTGCTGCATACCTCGGTTGTAACGAGTGGTTATTTCAGTCAAAGTTGCTCTTCTATCAACAAGGCATTTTCGCCCACAGGACTGCCGCATACTGGATGTTTTTCCCTTTTCACACCATTCTTTGTAAACCCTAGAAATGGTTGTGTGTGAAAATCCCAGTAACTGAGCAGATTGTGAAATACTCAGACCGGCCCGTCTGGCACCAACAACCATGCCACACTCATAATTGCTTAAATCACCTTTCTTTTCCCATTCTGACATTCAGTTTGGAGTTCAGGAGATTGTCTTGACCAGGACCACACCCCTTAATGCATTGAAGCAACTGCCATGTGATTGGTTGATTAGATAATTGCATTAACGAGAAATTGAACAGTGTTCCTAATAATCCTTTAGGTGAGTGTAAACAACAGGTCACATTAAATAAAAAATTTCATTTGGTATCTAGAGGTGCAGGAAGTTCAGCAAACATTGTGGTGGGGGGTAACACCTGTGTCTCTGCATAGACAGAAGAATCCTAATGTTAGAAACAAGCATTTGAAGTTTATTTTTGACAACAACCCTGATTATTTCAGTCTGACCTACAGAGTTTGTGCAGCACATTTTGGTGCGGATTGTTTTGTGAACCTGTCACAATGTAATGCAGGCTGTGCAACTAGGTTGTCATTGAAGGATGACTTTATTGCACCCAACAGCAAACTTAAATAAGCATTGTTTTTCATTTCATCTCACATGTGAAAAGGGCATATGTTATTATTTGGTTGTATTTGATGGATGTGTCGCAGCCTACCGATTTTTTTGCCCCTATGCGACCTGTATCTGATCTTTTCATGACAGTCTGAACGACACAGATCCGATCTTTTCAAATGTGACCCAGGCCACTTGGGTATGTGGTCCTGAATCCGATACGTATCCGATCTTTTGAAATGTGACCTCCGTCTGAACGGCCAGGCCACATGTATCCGACCCGTACGTCATTGATACGCTACAAACGTCATAATTCTGCATTGAAGTAGGCGGGAACGAGAAGATAGAAGCCACTCACATCAGTATCTCACCACTCCTGGCTGCGACTCTGCACCCACACGTTTCTCTGTACCGACGTTGCTAACACTGCTCCACAAAACGCCATGGCCCAAAAACCTTGCTCTCCTCCTTCTTTTTAATTTTCTTCTTAAAACGAGAAGATTGTAATTGTGCTGGCTCCGTTGGGAAAATAACTTTAATATTGCAAAAAAGAGCTCCGCTGTTGACTACACTGTTGTTGACATCCATGTTTAACGTTAGCTACTTCCGCAAACAACGAGTGACGTCGTTGGCCGTTGAGTACTCTTCTGCGCATGCGGGTCACTTCTGGGTCATTTCACGTTCACACAGGAGATCACAAAAGGTCGCATTTAATTGAAAATGTGAACGGCCTTGCAAAAAAATCGAATTTTTTCAAAAAAATCGGAATTGAGCATTAAGCCCTGCAGTGTGAACGTAGCCTAATTCTTGGAGTTGAGGATACAAAAATGATGTGTTTTAGTTTATGCAAAATCAAGTACATAATGATTGTTTTAAAAAGATTTCCAAACACATAGTCCTCTCTTGGAATTGAAACATTGGTTTAACCAATGCTTTTGGGCTGGTCAGGATGTTCTAACAGCAAAGTTTTGATACTGTCACATAGCTAGTGTTAATATTTTTAAAAGCTGGATGTAACTGAAACAACATCAGATTCTTTCTTTCATGTGATGTACTTCCAAGTGGGACTTGGTTCAGTTGATGGGTTGTTGATTGAATGATGGAAGATCTAAATGCAAGCTGATTAAAAGATTAAATGATTGGATACATCCAACATGCATCAACACAAATAAAGTCTGTTATTTTACTAAATGTTCAACGTTTTAGAAAATAGATAGGGTGATTTTCCATTTCGTGCTGAGTTTAACAGTAGTAAATAGTTAACACCAGAATTTTTTTTAAAACATTTTTAATATACTTCTTTAGATTTAAGGGTCTGGGAGAGGAGAGAATTGTCACAAAAAGTAGCTTACAGCTATTGTTGGTGTAAGAAACCTAGACATTTTTACTGGACTACGAAAGTATAGAATATGGCTATACTTGTGCATAAGAAATGCACAAGCACAATCTCTAAGCTGCAGTTCGAAGTTATTCAGTCTGAATCGTGTACAGGAATAACATGATTTAGCTATTTAACACCCAGCAGGGACTTAAAACCGTCTCCACAGAGCAGAGGAGGGCTTTAATAACGGCACAATCATCCATCTCCACCACAGCCGTCGGTACAGAGATGTACTGTGTTCTCGCACTTGAGTGGAGAGGAGTGCTAAACTACTGATTAAACAGACTGACAGCCTGCGCCGAGAAAGAAGGCATTTAGTGTGTGTGTGTGTTGTGTGTGTGTGTGTGTGTGTGTGTGTGTGTGTGATCTGACTGTCCAGTTGTCCAGAGGGTTGGGTGCAAGCAAGCCAAAAGGCCAAATGAGCGTGCGTGTTTGCAAAAAGTGTCGGCGTGGGTGTGAATGTTAATGTGTTTTTGTGAGGGCAAAGAAAAGTATTTTGTGTATGTGCGCCTGTGTGGTGGGTGAAAAAGTACACAGGCCAGCGCAAAGTCCTTTGGTTTACTGGCACATCAAGGATGTGGAAGAATCGCATTAATAACGCTCCACTCAGGAGCTCAAAAACACACACACATTCAGCAGTCCTTCCAGCACAGAAATGGCCCGAGGCACATCCACACTCACACATATGCCTATCCTCGCATACACACACACACACACACACACACCATTACGTGTGCACAAACACAAATTTTCATTTTCCAACTGCCATCTCTTTCTTCCTCACAGTCTTTCTCTTGCTCTTTTTAGTGCTCTCTTGCCTTGTAGTATAAGAGCTTCTGCTCTAATCAGTGTGATAAATGGCAGCAGTGGGGTCCTCCATTAATATGCTTTGTAATAGTCTCATATCTTTCCACTAAGACAAACACACACACAAACACTCACCTGAATTTCACTGTCTTTTGCAGTGTTGTTTTGTAAACTAAAATTTTAACTATTAAACTGAAACTAACTAAAACAAAACTGATATAGAACTGAAACCGAAACTATTGAAGCAAAATTGATATATAATAAGAATGTTAGTTGAAAAACTTGATCAACAAATATTAGACAAAAACATTGAAGAAATACTGTCTTGTCAACTAACTGAAATAAGTTAGTGTTAAAGGGTTACTTCATCCCAAAATGAAAATTTTGTCATTAATCACTTACCACCATGTCCTTCCAAACCCGTAAAAGCTTTGTTCGTCTTCGGAACACAATTTAAAATATTTTGGATGAAAATCGAGAGGCTTGTGACTGTCCCATAGACTGCCAAATAAATAACAGTGTCAAGGTCCAGGAAACTATGAAAAGCATCATCAGAATACTTCCATCTGCCATCAGTGATTCAATATTAACATTATTAAGCGATGAGAATATTTTTGTACACGAAGAAAACAAAAATAACGACTTTATTCAACAATTCCTCTCCTCTGTGTCTCCAAATCAGCGTAACGCCATTTTGGCAAATCTTTTTTTGTGTACAAAAAGAATTCTCGTTGCTTAATAACATTACGGTTGAATCACTGATGGCAGATGGAGTATTCTGACGATGCTTTTTCATACTTTCCTGGACCTTGACACTGTTATTTATTTGGCAATCTATGGGACAGTCTCAAGCCTCCCTGTTTTCATCCAAAAATATCTTAAATTGTTTTCCGAAGACGAACAAAGGTTTTACGGATTTGGAATGACATGGGAGTAAGTGATTAATGACAAAATTTTAATCTTGGGATGGAGTATCCCTTTAAAGTACTTAAACTGAGGGAATTAACTGGGGGGGAAAATCCCAAAGCACATAACAATTACTAAACCTAAACTAAAATTAAAATTGAAGTTTGAAAATGTAAAAATAAAGAGCAAATATGCATAAATAATTTAGTATATAAATAATACTACACTAGTTACTAATAACACTAATAACTACAGTACACTAGTTATAAATAAACACTAGTCCTTTATAAGGTAGAACTATGCATATTTAAAAATCATCAAAAGCCTTAGTAGTTTATTGTCTGGTATTTGTGATCTTACACCCAACTGTGTGTTTTATATGGCTAATCACTGTGACACTTTCTTCTTATGTAAAATCAGTCAGCTCTTTACTCCACACATTCATGAACCACGACACTCCCACAATGCTCCACTCTCCAGGCTAAGGTCTCCTAACTTTCTTGAACCATCCTACAACATGCCCCCTTGACCCTGTTCCCACTAGCCTAAGACATCAAAAAAAAAGAAAAAAAAAAAAGCATTGGGTAACCCTCAGGTATCTCTTCTCAGATTTCTTCTCTCATAGAACAACTTGCTAGACAGTAATCAGTCAGGTTTTAAAAGCTGATATTTACAGACATTCTGTCACTGAAATCCTGTGGCTAGTGGGAGATCGTGTGTATTCATTTGGCTGGACTTGTCTGCAGGATTTAACACTGATAACCACAAAACTTTACTGTCTCTTAAATTTTGAAAATCAGAGGAACTATAGTTTGCTGATTTTAGTCCTACCTCACAAAGAGGTATTGGAGGGGAGAGCGGTCACGTAAGCTAACTACCAGGGTACCTCAGGGTTCGGTGCTCTGCCCCCTCCACTTTACTTTTTTTTTTTTTTTTTTTTTTTTCTCAGATTGCAATGTGATTTTTGCCCCTAGTTTGATCCTAGTTTCACTTTATCACCACTTGACACTTTACAATTTGTCACTTTATTGCTACTTGCACTGCACATTTATTCTGTGAAGAATTTTTTTAAAGACAGGTTTTTTTTTCTAATTAGCATACAGGTTCTCTTTTCCTTTTCTTTCTGTTTCATCACTTTCTTTTTTAAACTATTATTACTTATATTTTTTACTTTACTGTATTTTCTATATTTTTTTTACATACTTTGTATTGCCTGTGTAAGTTATATTTGTTCCCATTATACCCTGTCATTCTCGAGAGGAGTAAGCAAAGTAAGAATTTCACCCTGGAAACAAAGCAGCTGCGCAGTGCTACTTTCTAAAACCTATTTAAATGATTTAAACAGCCATTCAGATTTTTGTATTTGCAATGGTGATCATCACAGCTCCAAATACTTAAAGAGCCGGTCATATGGTATCCTAACGCCGGTTTCACAATGCAAGTGTGAGCAGCGCGTAATTTTTTCGGTGTGCATGTTAATCAATGAGTGCATTCACACCAGCAGCAGGAGCAGCGTGTGAACATCAAGCAGGAGCATCGCGTGAGCAGCAGTGAAGCGGGGGTTTTGGCGCCGAGTCTATTTGTGCTGCACTGCTGACACTCAATTAAAGAGAAAAGCACAATTCTGATGGACAAAATAAATACAATTTTGAATACAAAAAGTGTTCAAAATGCACAGAAAAAGCATGCCATGGGTTTTTACACAAACTGGAGTATGTCAAGAAAGAAAATGAAGAATTAAAAATATGTGTAGAAGATTTGTCCATTTAAACTTGTTTTTAAATATTCAGTTTGATTTCTTTTTCATTCTTCTTTCTAAGGTATTGGGAAATATTTTTACTAAAATATTAGTAATAGTAATATTTTTACTTAAAATAACTGCTTTCTATTTGAATATATTTTAAATGTAATTTATCATATATATATCAAACTTATTTAGCACACAAGCGATGATAAATACAATAATCATGTTAGAAACGATGCTGTTCTTTTCAATTAATCTAAAAAAAAAAACATCTCTTTTCAAAAATTAATAATAATAATAATAATAATAAATGTTTATTTTTTTTTTTGAGTAGCAAATCAAAATATTAGAATGATTTCTGAAGGATCGTGTGACTGGAGTAATGATGCTAAAAATTCAGCTTTGAAAGTCAGGTTTGATTGTTCCTATAAACTGTTTTAACTGCACTCACAAGTGAATCTCAAGTTATTTTGTGGGATAATTAAATATATTCTAAATAAACTACAAACTTAAAAATATATACATTTATTTTGTCCTCACATTCTTTCTTGTAAATCTTCCCTCTCAGTCACACACCTGACTGAAAAGGCTCATTATGCAGCTCATTTATGCGAGCCTTTGTCTTCTCAGGTGTGAATCACACAAATACTTCATGGTCAATCACGCCCACTCACATATGCCCTTTAGAAACAAAAAGTGTCTTAGAAAATTTTAATTAATCCATTGTTTTCTGTGAGTGAGTAAACAAGATGATTTTCACATCATTTTGAAGCAAAAAATTCTAGGCTACAAGCTCCAGGTTTGACAGTCCCCCCCAACCCCCCCCCCCTTGTGAACAAATGTCCTGTATGTGTTTTATGACCTTATTTCAGTGACTTCAAAATTGTAGTTTTTTACTAACAACGCATAAACATTGTTTTCTCAAAAACACAATCATGTACATACATGCTATTTACATATTATTGTAGCCCAGTTGTACTGACTGCAGTGTTATTAGACTTTTTTATCCATGTATATGTTTATAAGCAACTGAAAAAAGCACAAAAGTCAGGGGATGTCAAAACTTCTCCAGGCCCCCAAAACCCCCTAGACCTCAGAGGGTTAAATTACGATTGGCTAGAAATGCCAACATTTTCACATTTTTACTAAGCCTAATGATTAGTTAAAATGCAACAAATAATTCTCACAATAAAATTACAAAAATGGAGCAAGAAAGTAATCACAAGAAATTAGGTCTAACATAAAGCATATAGACAGCTTCTAGAAGAAATATTATGGACACACTATAACATGGTTCAAATTAATAGCTCATATCTGGCGTGTTTCTGTGGGTACTCGAGCCCCAGAGACCGGCGCCTATGGGTAAAAGTATGGTTGTATTATTAAAAAAAAAAAAAAAAAAAAAAAAAAAAACGTATAATATATATTTAAGTATGACTGAAATGACACAGGAGCTGTTTTTGTTGTTTATCATTTACACGCGAATCCCTGTGTTAACATGCAATTTCCCATGTTAATAAACTTTTAAGACTTTAAAACTTTCAAGTTTATAACTGACCAACTTCTAAAAACAAATTTATAGTTGTCTTTGTAAAGAAATATGTCGCTTTGGAGCCGCTGCTGTGACACTGTACATGCGCTTCCAGTGTGGATACTCTGCCGATTCTGCAGATGCAGTGACGCTGTAGTTACGCTGACGTGAAGCTGCCGCGAAGCTCACGCCTGCGGTGTATAATCGGCATAAGTGCCCTGAAATCAGGGTTTAAATGCATCTAAGGTCAGAAAACATTGTAATTTTCTCAGAATATACATTTAATATTAGAATCATTTTTCAATCATTCGTTCAAAGCAGTTCTGAGCTTACGATCTATAATCCCCTTCCTTCCATAAGCATACTCAGGTTTGATTGGTTAGCTGGCCAAGTCTGTTTTGATTGGTCTTTCCGTAAGCAATGCATGTCGGAAACTAAATGCCCATAACCATAATTAATTTTTTTTTGTTTTGTTTTTTTTGCCTTCCGGAGGGTTACTTGTAAAAAAAGACTTATAAGGTTACAAAAATGGCATTGATATTACCTTATCAATTCGAGCCCGAGTCCGAAGATGATACCGATGCAGTCGCTCAACCGGAAACTCACAAGCACGACTTGATCAGGACGTTTCTCAGTTGCAAGTTTAAACTTTGTATGTGGTACTGTGATGTGACAGCAGTTTTATTGCATTCATTTTATTATTATAATATATAATAATAATAGGTAACAGGCAGCCCCAGAAGATTCAAAAATATGATGACTCGTTAAGGTGATTCAGAGTCGACTCTTTCTTTTGAGAGACAATATCTTTATTTATCATGCATATCATGCATTTTTAACAACTTTGCAGACTGTTTACATTAAAGGATAGCTACATTACAAACTGCAAAAAATATATTTTTCGAAACCCATATGTACCGCTCTTTAAATATTTAGACTTAACTGGCTATTTTATTTTTTAAACTTGTTTACATTTTTAATCTGGACTACAACATGCCCTAGATATTGTTTGAAAATGAAAATTTGATTTGTTTGCAAATGTTTTGAACTTTACATTGAGGCCCCATTAGTTAAAATTAGTTAATTCATTAGTTAACAAACTGCCAATAAAAATTATTCTAAACATTCATTAAACTTAGTTAATTTCAATATTTAATAACACGTTGTTCAAATCAAAAGTTGCTACTGTGTTAATGAACTCGAGCTAACATAAACTAACAGTTGTGTCTTTTTCTTTTTTTTTTTAACAAAGATTAATAACTTCTGTAGCCAATGTAGCTATTGCTCATTGTTTAATGTTAGCCAATGTTGCATTAACTAATGAGAACTTATTGTACCTAGTGGTCTTTATAATTCTTTTGCACTTTAATCTGTGTGAAATTATTTACTTTATACTTTTTGTGTATTGTTTTATTGTATTTAAATGTTCAGTTCAGTTATTAAACCAGTTATACTTTATTAAGACAACACTTTTTTTGGAACAAAATTTTAATATTGTGATAATACCATATACCCGTGATAAAAGCAATTAGCAATTAATTGCAACATGAAAATTTGATACCATCACATGCCTAGTCTGCAGATTTTGGGCAGTGTAAATTGACAGATTTCACAGAAAATCACAATGTATGATGGGCACAGATTTGTTTTTTTTTTTGTTTTTTTTTTTGTTTGTTTGATTCTATCCATTCAGAGGATATTAAACATGTTTGATTTTTGAGCTGATATTACAACACAAATTGTTCACATTTGTCATGCATTTGTCATGCAACGAGGTTCAGTTTGCTGTGTTCAGAAAGCCTGGTAGTGTTTGACTCTCAGATGTTTAGTGTACGATGCTCAGTTTTTTTTTTTTTTTTTTGTACACCATTTACAAGTTTGGCAAGTTGGCAAGTGTGTGTACTGTGTATGATGCCTAAAAGTCATGTAGTGTGTTCCCACCTTTAGCATTTGATTATTTGGCCAGAGGTTAGCTCCACTGACTTTGCCTTCAAAAATAAACATTGTGAGAGAAAAGAAAAGAAGTATAGACTCACACTCGGTACAATGGGGTTCCAGTGATGATGCTCACCTTTGGGTTGTTTGCGTCAAAGAGGCCAGTGGGAGAGGGCCCCAATGAGAAAGCGTGTCATCACGCCGGTGGGGAAAAGCGCCAGTGGAGAGGACAGAGCGGGAACGCGAGGTGACAGAGGAAGAGTCTTCCAATGAGGACTGAGCAGACAGGATGGCCAAAGCTACTGTACGTCTGTGAGCTGGACTACTGCTTAGCTTCACAAACAGAGACTCATCAACTGAAAAAAAAGAAAAGAAGAAACGTAACAAAAACTTTCATTTGTTATTTGTTTTTGACAGCAAAGTTTTCAAAATGGCATTCTTTATACTTCTGAGGATTAACATTGTTAGAAAGTAAACGAAGTGTAAAGGGGAAAGCCTGGAGTACTTTGATAATGGTGCATAATGAGACATGCTTGTGTGAGAGGAAGAAATAAGGTGTCTTGCATTAAGATTTGAGACTACCTGCACAGGTTTCAGTCTGTTTCTCTTCTCTGCACGTTATCTCTGTGCAATCTGCTTGTAATACTCTGCCCTCTGCTGGCCTAATATATAAAAAAAAACAATGATAAAAGGGATCTTTCTTTGCAAATATGAAAGTTATGTCAGTATGTGCACTACTTTTAGATTTTTTTTTTTTAAGAAATCAATATTTCACCATCATATTAATAAAAGACTCCAGTAAATACATTTACAATTTTACAAAAGATTTCTATATCAAATAAATACTGATCTTTTGAACTTTATATTTATTAAAGAAAGACCCTGAAAAAAATATATTACAGATTCTGTAAAAATATTACACAGACAACTGTTTCAATATTGATAATATTTTCAACATTGATTTTTCAACATTGTTAGTATGTTATTTTTATTTATGAAAAATTCTGTGTATTTGTATGATTTATGAGCATATTAGTATGATTTCTGAAAAATCATGTGACACTGAAGGCTAGTGTAAAGTTTGCTGAAAATTCAGATTTGCCATCATAAGATTAAAATTAAATTAATATTTTACAATATTACCATTTTACTCTATTTATTATATAAGAAAAAACCTTGGTGATCATAAAAGGACTTCTTTGAAAAACATAAAAAAAAAAATTAAAAAAAATCTTGTCAACCCCAAACTTTTTGAACAGTAGTGACCGTTCCAAACCTGTGTGCTGTTACTTTTTCTTTAGAAAACAAAGGGAAAAAGAAAAAAGCAAATTGTTACATAGCTCTTGTCATTCAATGACTGTTGTGTGACAGGGACTAGGACTGTCAAGCACTATAAAGAGGAAAAAAAAAAAAAAACCTTATTTGTGATATGTTTTTTTTTTGCCACCCTGCTAACTATAAGCTGATGTTGTATCACAAGATTTGCAAAGCTATTCTTCAAACAATTCTACACATCAGGCAGTTTTTAGGTGAACTTTCTCTTTAAATGATAATACAGAAATACGTTTAAAATTCTGTAGTTTGAATGTAAATTTGATTTTTGAAAAAAAAAAGTTTTGAAAAAAAAATTAAAAAAAGATTTAAAATGCTAATATATAGATCAGCTAACTGAAGTAAAAGAGCAAATAAAACCTTTGACAGGTTCTATGAACAAGTTTGAAACAAATCTTGTATTCATTTTAACAGTGATACAGATATTAATGACAACATTATGCTATCAATTGTCAGATTCTGAGGAAAAAGCTTACAGAGACACTGGAGTGTCATTTATCCATGCTTGGATTACATCTGGCTGGGGGGGGCTTTGAGGGTTGCTGAGAGGATTCATCCAGAGCTACTGACTCCATATCATCTACCACTGGAAGGATAGAGAAAATGTTTTGTTACAAACAAAAAGTGCAAAAGGATTTGAATTTCTACACATTTCAATTCCAGATATTAAGGTATGTCGCTAAAAGTAATGCATTCATTATCAGTGTAATACTATTCTCACCCTCTGTCTCACTTTCTCCAGACTGAATCTTTTTTATCTCCTCTGGTGTTGGTGGGATTATTTCCAGACTTTTAACCTCTGCAGTGATTGGCAGTATCTCCTGACATGTCACTTCTTGTTTGGCAAGGCCAATGGCAAGCTGGCGTGGCTGAGGAAGAGGCACTTGTTTGGTTTCATCAGTGACATCTAAAGACTCTTCAATGGAGATTAAGGCTTTCTGAAGAAAAAACAAAACAAAAAACACCACCACAGGATTTACAGGAAGCTATTGTCAGTAAGGACTGAACTCATCACACGGAAGAAAAAACACTCAAAAACTTTACCAGTCAGTGTGTGGTCACTGGTGCTGGCAGGATCTAGTTTCTGGGTAAAGGACTGGAGCTCTGCCTCTTCCAACACCCTTCAGAAACCCCCGAGTCTGGACTCTGCCCCCAAGCCTTCCTTAGCCCCTCCCCCTGCCAAGCATCCATGCAAATGACTTCACCTGCTGTTTTTTCTGAAACAAGTAAAAAAAAAAGAATAATATGTTACTGCATATAAATAACACATTTTATTATTTTTTTATTTAATACAGAAGTTATTTGATTTTTTTGTTATAGGAGAGAAGAAGACTAGAGATCCAAATAACCTAATGCCCTGTTTGTTTATTAATCCGTTTGCTGTAGAGCAGCTGGAGTCCCAGTGCATGTAACACAACACACCATCCATGGTTACAAAATAAAACACACTCTAATATATAATCCATTCACTCTGGAAGTAATAGGGATGTGTATAAAGCATCGACTACTTTTATTCTTCATCTAGTCAACTAGCAAAAACAAATGTCAAAATATTCAAATGTGCAGCCTGATGTATCCACTAATTTCTCACTGTAGCTCACCTAAATGTTGCCTTTATAACTGAATGCACTATGCTTTAAATATGCGATAATGATGTAATGAGAGCTGATGGTGTGTGCCTTTCACTGCTGCAATATTTTGATTTTTGCTTTTCATTCATTCATTCATACATGTTGGTACATTCACTACTCAGAGTCAATGGAAATGCAAAGTGCTGCAAAAAACTTTGTCACCTGTCAGTGGCAGAACCTCTGTTCTGATTTATCAACAAACTATCAATTTGATAAAAAAAAAATAATAATAAAAAAAAATCCGTTGCAAACTGCATGAACTACATTAAAAAAAAAAAAAAAAAAATTCGGGTTAGCTGACTTGCTGTTGTAAAGAGCTGGTTTCTTCCAGAGTCTGCTGAGCCACAGACAGAAGAGGGGTACCATCAGTTTGCCACTTCTTCCTGTCTCCACCAGAGGGAGCATTCATCTCTGGAGATGCCAAATGAGACACTGAGATACAAGAGAGAGAAAAGAGAATGTGTGCTCATATAACACGAATATCTAAAATATATGATTTTTTTTCCTCTATTACTGACCTACAACACAAGAGAAAAAGTTTGTATGTTCTGATCTGACAGGTCTTTAGTAATTACACAGAACAGAATTAATAAAAAAAAAAAAAAATATATATATATTATCCTATATATATTATATATATATATGTCGTAAAAAACAGTATCAGATTTAGGTTCATAAAATGTCCTTCAATATGTTAAAATGGTATAATAAAGACTTAATTATCATTGTAAGAGGTCTTAAATGTTGGGATTGAAAAAACAGGAATTGTGATACGGGCCTAATGCAATAATTAAAATTCAAAAATGCTAAAGTTTAATTAAATAAATGTGAAATGTTCTCCGCACATTTCAAAGTAAATTTTCAAAGTAAATTTCAACATAAATCCTGGTCAACTTATAATATATATGTATTGACATTTGTACATAAACCCAATTTCAAAACATTTGTATATTGAATCAAGCATTTTAAACTTGCAGTTATACTGTTTTGTTGATAAGCAAGTCAGCAGCCAGTTTAAGTAAAATATGAATGTGTGCCAGGAATCGGAGACACATAATTTACTTTTAGATGCACCGATTTAAAAAAAATTCTGGGCCGAAACTGAAACTTCTAGATGCACTTGGCAGAAACCCAAAACCGTTTTGTATTAATTATTATTTTATTAAATAATATAAAGTCATTTTGTAAAGATTTTTCAATTTAACTCAATTCTAATGATACTGAATTAAAAAAAAACACTTTTAATGTAACAGAATAAAATTTGACATAAAATATTTTTAATATATATCAATAATTAATTTTTGTTCCGTTCTATGCAAGAGAATCAGATATAACTTTTTTTTTTTACTAATTATCCAAATAATGCATAGTCCTACGAAGCTATTATTATCAGAGCATGTGAGCAGAGCATAGCAGTGAGCAGATCAGTGTGAACGAGAAGGTAGCGTCATTTTACCAGCGTTGCAGTGTTAAAGCACAGTAGCACTATTGCAAACAGGAAGTTCCTGTAAGGAACAAGTACACTACATAGAGATTTCCTGTGGGCGTGTTATTTGAGTGTACTTTGCTTTTCCAGTGAGCATGAGCGGTATATGAGTGGAACGCACATTCATAGAGTGTAATATTGATCGGAGTATCTCACTGCGCAGTGATGGCTAGAGGGAGAGTGAAGCCTGCCCGCTGAACACTGTCGGGTGCTGCAGCATATATTCTCAGCTCATATTTTTGGCTGTTGTTTCCTTCTCTTTCAGCCAAAAAACAAAATTTCGGTGCATCCCTACTTTTGTATTGTATGGAATTGTTCTGTATGGAGTATGGACTTGACATTAAAGGGGTGGTGGATCAGCTTTTTTTGAAGGCTTGATTGTGTTTATGGGGTGCAGTGTAACGTGTTCATGCTTAGTTTAAAAAAAAAAAAAAAAAAAAAATAAATCACCTTTTTTACCTTTATTCTACACCGCTGTTTCCGTAGTCCTAAAAACGGTCTGTTGAGTTCCTGGTTCTATGAAGCCCCTCCCTCAGAAATATGCAATCCGGACTCTGATTAATTAGCTGGCCCAGTGTGTTTGGTGATTCGCTAACCCGCCTTGTGCATATTGTTGGGAAACGTCACACCCCCTTGCCATTACGGGTAGATGCATGTTCCCGGGGGCAGGGTTTATGTAAACATAGGGGTTTGTGATGTCACAAAACCGGGAAGAAGCTCGTTTGTAGTCCCTACCAGCATTTTTTTTGTAGTCCTTAAACAGTGTTTTCTTTAAAATAAAATTTATCCCTTTGCACTGAACTTTGAGCGTCTTAACTTTGCAAAACATTGCTTATGCTCCAACAGCAACAATACACACTAACTTAAAGTTAAAAAAGAGAAATCATAATCAACCAAACCCTTTAAATACCATATGGAAAAATTTAAGTAGTCACACAGGATTTGACAGTACTAGTAATAAGAACATATTGACTGTTGTGTTTATACCTGTCAAAGTTGCACTGGTCTCCTCCAGAGTTTGTTCAGCTACAGACAATATGGGTGGAGCTACAGCTTCCCATTTCCTCCTATCACCAGCTGTAGGTGGCCTTTCCTCAGTGATGGAAGGTTGGATCTGTTGAGGAGTTGGGCATGATGCACTGCTGCAAGGTGTGGGATCTTTCACAGCATCTTCCTCGGTGGATTGCACCTTTTGATTAAGCTGGCGAAGAATCTCCTTCTTGTCACTCTAAAAAAAAATTTTTTCAATACATAGATCTCATTATAGTCAAAGTGTTCATTGATAATTATTCGGTCAGCTGCTCATATTAATAGTATTTCTCACATCCAAATATGCATTTCCCACCTGTACACCAGATGTTTCTGCCTTAAGGGAGATTTTCATAGGAGAACTCTGCCCTAATGAAATCTACCAAAAAAGAAAACAGGTAATCATGGGATGGCTGTTTGAGCAAATAAAGCAAAGGTGATTTAATCAGTGTGATAGGTGACTAACCGCGCCCACATCCTTCAGAGCAGCAGTCATGGAGATGGCTGGAGTGGTGGGTCTAAAGGAGGGTGTGGCTTTGGAAGCATCTTCCTGAGAGGTGGAGTCAGATGGCTGAGTGGCAGGTGCTGCAGGAGGTGGAGCTCCACCCACAGCTCCAACGCAACCTTCACTCCTCGTGCAAACAAGCTGCTTTGTTCCAAAAGATAAGACCAAGCAAAAGGCACAAATTAAAAAACATAAGCGATGGACGAGGGGAGATGAGGAAAGACAAGAAGATTGGCAAACAAAGATGACATACCTGATCCTCCCATGCTTTCTTCTCTCTCTCATAGGCTTCTCTTCTCTTCTTTTCCAGATGTTCTTTAAGTATAGCAGCACGAGCCTTTGACTGGGCCTTACACAAAAGCACACATTTGGTATTTGGTTTTACTCAAATAACAGTTTGGTTGCTTTTGCATTCTGATACTAAGACATTTACACTTTAAACGTTTTCAATAAGACCTTCTAAGAATCATCTATGGGTGCTTTCATATTTGGTTCGATTGCCTGGTCCAAACCAGTGTTTGATTGCTTCTCCCTTCCCCACTGGTTCGTGTTCATACTGTGTTTTTTTGGTTCTGAATCACGGTACGTTTGCGTCATCTGAGTGGCAGGTGTTTACCACTGTTACCAGGTGATGTCTACATAGAAGATGGCAAAATTGATGGATGCCTGCTTGCTTCATTTTTGTACTTAGGATTTTAAATTTCTGATTAATTTCCGAAGCGGTCCAAACAGAACGGCCACAGGTTTCGTCTATTTGTCACGACAGCACAACTGATTTCAACACTGATTATAAGATTATATATTTCTTGAACACCAAATCAGCATATCAGAATGATTTCTGAAGGATCATGTCACACTGAAGGCTGGAGTAATGGCTGGTGAAAATTCAGGTTTGCATCACAGGAATTTTAAAACATTCTAAAATAGAAAACAGTTATTTAAAATTTTAGTAATATTTATCCCAATATTACTGTTTTTACTGCATTTTTATCAAACAAATGCAGCCTTGGTGAGCATAAGAGACTTCTTTCAAAAACATAAAAAAAAGGAAAAGAATGGTATATATATAATTCAAGTATTCGATTAAAATTTTTACACTGATCATTTAATTTGAAAAATATATATTAAAATGCAAAACCTTCAAGGCCTCGATCTTCTTCCTTCTGAGTACTGCCTCTTCACATGGCTCCTGACTGTCTGAGCAGTCACTGTCATACTGCGATAGAGATGGTCCAAACTATAATAAAAATTAACAAATGTTAATTAAAAAACTCTATTTCATAATGTGTAAAGCACTGAAACTGATAGAAATAAATATTATTAAACATTTATATAAATATAATGATACAGCTGACAAGATTGTCAACAATAAATCTACAGTTGAAAAAGAAATGTCAAAGAGGTGTATATGTGGGTGCATATACCCTTCTCTCCTCTGAGGCGAGCTTTGATCTGCTGGCGTTCATTAAAGTTCTGTAGTCTGATCTGTCGTAATCTCGTCAAGTACTCCTGAGAAACACACAGATCACATACCATCTCTCTTTGTGCTCTTCCCATTGTCTCCTTCCAACAAACATAAGAATAGGGGCAAAACACATTGAACATGAACTGATGGAATATAATTGGTTGAAATATACTGGAAAAGAAAAACAGCATTAAACATTTACGCTGTATTGTGGGAACAGCAAACTCAAGAAAACCAAGTGGTGAACATTTACAGCAGAAACAAAGCCATTCATTAATGAGCATAAAAAGCAGCAGTCAGTCTTCAGCTAGAATCCTGCAGTTACACTGGATACTCTTCAAAAATGGAATAAAATGATGAAGGATCCAAAACAAGGGTTGTTGAAGCAGAGTAACATCCTCAAATGAATAAAAAGACAAAACACACATTGGGGGAATTTTGGCCAGAATGCAATGAAATGAGTGAACCAGAGCATTTCCAGTGTAGGTCGCGGCCACATACACAAACATACACTGTGCAGGTACTGGACATCAGATGGCACAGGTGAGCAGATGCAGCAACATCACGTTGGACATTTACAACTTAAATTAAGGAACCAAACAATTAAGGGTTTAAGTGACGTGATGGAGTGAGGAGTGTTGTTTGGTCCCCAGACAGGACTCCTACCTCCTCCTCTTTGTTGACTTGGGGTCTCCTGCATCGGGAGGAGTTTGTCCAGCTTGCAAAGATGGCGGCCAGGTTTTGCCGGGCCCCCTATTCGCCCATTGGTTAATTCGATATTATAAAAGCCATATAATTAAATGTAACATCAATTCCATCACTGACTTCAACACCTTATACAGACTTAGCCATATAATTAAACAGTTAATTGAATGAAGACAGATCTGAATGCAAGCTTGAGGTTGATTGTAATAAAGGGGCAGTGTTTATGCGGACTAAATAATTGGAGAAGTCTGCATATATCACCAGAGGGAAGTCTATCATTTTTACCAGAAAATAACGTTATGACATTTTAATTAACATATGCATGGATTAATAGTTCACAATAAGATCAATAACATGGATTTACAAAATAGATAGGGTATTTTTTTCATATCACGTTGACCTAAAACCTAGAGTGAAAATGATTTTCCATGGAAAATTGACTTTATGCCCGAAAACATTGATTGTAATGAAACCAGAACACTCATTTAACCAAAAAGAGGTCAAGGTAAAAAAACTCGCACCAGCTGTCCTTCCGCACGGACTTTATTCAGCATGGCTTCTCTTTTCCGCTGTAGAAAGTGTTCTGTTTGTTTGGTTGTCTCTTTAAATGGTTGAGATTTAATTCTAGTGACGGATAGATAGAAGAGGTTATCTTAGCTCTGCTTTGACAGACGGAAGGCTTAAGACTGAATATCTGACATATATAACTGATAAAAAACATAGCCACCTGACCTATTGGCATAGTCGTTTTTTTGAAATCTGCTCGTTTTGGAGACTTGCTTTACGTGGTTCTTTCCTGACAACATCCTTAATAGGGATGCAGGCATGACCATTCAGCGTCCCAGAGTCAGCAGAGGTGCTTTAATGATAATAACATTATCAACATCGCTGCACATTACATAAAAAAAAAAAAGACAGGAATACAAAAACACTTGTCAAAACAGTCTTGAATGGCAGAGTTTCATTCTCATCCATCTCATTCACCTGCCATTGTTCCCTGAAGACTTGGCTGCTTCTCCAGCACCAACTTTAGGTGTAGGGTTTGGCTGGTTTTTTTCAGCTGCTGGGTGGACGTGGTCATATGGAGCTCTGCTTGGAGCTAAAGCAGGAACAGGTAGCAGCAATAGGGGTGGGGCCAGGGAGATAAGGTGTGGCGTGGGTGGGCCAGGCACAGGTGGAGGGGCCTATTGCAGGGGAATGTGGTGCTCCAATGCCACCCGCCACCACTCCCATAAAACTATGCAAAAAAGAAGCACAGAAAGAGAAACCTTAAAGGGTTATTTTCAAATTTAAATTATGTCATTAATGATGTCGTTCCAAACCCGTAAGACCTCCGTTCGTCTTCGGAACAGTTTAAGATATTTTAGATTTAGTCCGAGAGCTTTCTGACCCTCCATTGAAAATGTATGTACGGTATACTGTCCACGTCCAGAAAGGTAATAAAAACATCATCAAAGTAGTCCATGAGTAGTGACATCAGAGGGTCCGTTAGAAATTATGAATATTCTGGTCCAGCCCTATTGGTCCAAAAATAACAAAAATTCGACTTTATTCAGCATTGACTTCTCTCCCGGGTCTGTTATGAGCGCGTTCACAACACTGCAGTGACGTGTTATCTTTTGTTATTGGGCACACCAGAAAACCACGTCAGCAGCGTCGTACGTCAGCGGTGTCACTGCATTATTGTGAACGCACTCACACAGACCCGGGAAGAGAAGACAATGCTGAATAAAGTCGGAATTTTTGTTATTTTTGGACCAAAATGTATTTTCGATGCTTCAATAAATTCTAACGGACCCTCTGATGTCACTACTCATGGACTACTTTGATGATGTTTTTATTACCTTTCTGGACGTGGACAGTATACCGTACATACATTTTCAATGGGGGTCAGAAAGCTCTCAGACTAAATCTAAAATATCTTAAACTGTGTTCCAAAGATGAACGGAGGTCTAACGGGTTTGGGAACGACATGAGGGTGAGTCATTAATGACAATTTGAATTTTTGGGTGAACTAACCCTTTAAGAGTGACAACAATATTAGCAGCCTTTAGGGGAAGTCGTGGCAGGATATTGTGGGTGGGGGGAGTGCATGTACAGTTCTCTCTCCACCTTCAATACCATGACTTAGGTGCCCTTGAGCAAGGCATCGAACCCCCAACTGCTCCCCGGGAGCCGCAGCATAAAATGGCTCCCCACTGCTCCGGGTGTGTGTTCACAGTGTGTGTGTGTGTGTTCACTGCTCTGTGTGTGTGCACTTCGGATTGGTTAAATGCAGATCACTAATGTCTGAGTATGGGTCACCATACTTGGCTGAATGTCACGTCACTTTATCAACATTATCTGTAGAAGACAAGAAAGACCATTGTACCTTTCGCTCAGGACTGCTGCCTCCACTGGAACTGAGCACATGTCTCCAGCCCTGCTCCCGAGCCCGGTTGATTCGGTTCAGCTGAAATGAAAAAGGTCCAAGTTAAAGTTTTAACACAAACAAATTAAACCATCGTTAATTTATTGTAAATAACCATTTGCAGATGTGCACTGATTATTTCACCTTTTCCCTCTCAAATCTCTTCATCTGAGCAGCCTTCAGTAACAACATCTACAGAGAGAAAACACAATTACTGAGGGTCACTGACTCAATCAAGAGGCTTTTAATGGTCTTTCTACCCAAGAGGCATATTACAAATAGCATCCATTCCATCCATCTAATGAAACCAGAACAGCATCTGCTGAACTTGATGTGAACTCATGACACAACAATTTAGTACCCATGTACACACACACATATGGTTTCGGATATGGATTTTGATATTGCTATTTACCGGTTTCAATGTAAGGCATGTGATCGTATCAAATTTTTCATGTTGCAATTAATTGCTAATGCTTTTATCATGGTATATGGTATTATCACGATACTGAAATTTTATTGCAAAAAAGTGTTGTCAAAGTATAACAGGTGTTATAACTTTTTTCTTATAACAAAAAGAAACTGAACACTTAAATACAATAAAGCAATACACAAAAAAGTAAATAATTCACACAGATTAAAGTGCAAAAGTATTATAAAGACCAATAGGTAACACCCTACAATAAGTTCTCATTAATTAACATTAGTTAATGCACTAACATTAACAATGAGCAATAGTTACATTTGCTACAGAAGTTATTAATCTCACTCTAGGCCTCCAACCTCCGCTCACTCAGGCCGCGGTGTGTGATGCTGTTTCATTGAGAAAGCAAAACGACTTTGTTTTTTGCCTTCCAAAAGAAAACACAACTAGAAATCATGTTTATATCACGTTTATAATTGTTTTTTTTGTTTATGTCTCTTCGTTCCGGCCGGACAGGGCATCACAATATGTTAAGATGCATAACATTTCCGTCACACGCTTGAGGTATTCGGCCAATCACAATGCATTGGATAGCTGCCATTCGGTCAGAGCACACCTCGCTTTTCAGACCGATGAGCCTTGTAAAATTTGACGCGTTTTCAGAAGGCAGGGGCATAGAGGAGAAACAATACTGTACAGTATGTGTAAATAATGTGTGTATTTTTTTTTTTTGAACCTTAAACCGCATTTAACACATTTTCATTACACCAAATACACACAAAATAATGTTCTTTTTTAGCATGAGCATCATATGACCCCTTTAAGTCTATGTATTTTTAAGTATTTAGCGCTGTGATGAGCACCAGAGCGAACACACAAATCTGAATGGCTGTTTAAATCATTTAAAAACATTTTAAAAAGTAGCACTGCACAGCTGTTTTTTTTTTTTTTTTCTTTGTTTCCGGGGTAACGGCTGCATTTCTGCCTTTCAGCGCCACCTGCTGTCAGAGAGTGAATGTGCGCTTTCATTCAACGCCTCATGCACTTCTCATCCATGCTTGTTACATGAGAGGTGAGCAGCGGTCCAAGTTCATGTGCATTGTGAGCAGTTGATTGGAAAAATATTCTTAAAATGCATTAAAAAATCCGAATAAATTATAGGCTAATAAAAAATTATTCACTGTATTTTGAAGTCCCCATGATAACAATATTGTGCATGTTGATTATAGTGATATATCGCATTACCGAATGTCTAATCGTGCATGTTTATTTTATTGGTTTGTTTTTTTGTTGATTGTCTAATTGTGAATTGATATCTCCCTTTTGTGTTTTTTTACTTGCTTTGTTAGGGGTTGAATAAGCAACCATCTTGTGAAGTTAGAAGGTGAAAGAAAGCATGTTGCAACATCAAGCGGAGATGAGACAGACGAACGACTACGATGAAGAAGAGCGGAAGAGTGCTAGACCCAGACAGCAACGTAAGCGACATAAAGACATTCGTCATGAGTAACAGACATTGATATGTAATAGGAATTACCACAAAAGTAGTATAAGGTCTGAGGAGTAAGATTTTCTTGTTATGATTGCCTCCCTTGAGACTTTACTTATAACTACAAACTAAGCCTCAAACAAAAACAACAACAAGAGTCTTCTACGTCATTCCGAAAGGACTGCAACCTGTGGGAGGGTGAGTACTTTATGGTTTAGTCTAGATTTGACTCTCCTTATACCCTACCTGAATAATCATAGGGTTAAAAGGTGTAAGATACAAGGACACACCCAAGTAACAATATTTTATTATATCTCCCAATATGTGGGAAACATATTATTATTATATCAAACCCAAGGTATGTTGGTTTAATAGTTACTGAATCTTAAGTTTTATTTCTTTAATTGTTCGTCTTGTGGCCCGAACATAGTGAAAACAATTGAGAAAGAAACATTATTCATGGTTGAACAGGTTGTTTTTGAAAGTCGGTGCATAAAAAAAAGCTGCTCTTTTGTTTCATTGATAAAGTGGGTTACTGAGAGTGTAACAATTTTTTATTTAGGCTATAGGTCTATAATTCATTGTAGGCTATAATAAACCTGTTTTAAAATACATTTTTAAAACATTTTCTTTGAGGAGTAGCCTAAGCTAATAGCCTAATTTTTTATTTTCCTTACAGGCTGTGAGTCAGAGCGTGTCGGTTATGCGATAATGCGCTATAAAATTGTTGCAAAGCAAATTAATTGTAATGTTAATTAATAATAAAAGTAACCTTATAATAATAGCCAGAAAATAACAAGGTCTACATTAACTGTAAATGCCAAATACTCTTAATATTGACAATATTTAATGATTTTGATAATATCTCTGGCCATAGTCCTTACATGATTGTCCTCTTTCAACACACTCCATCGTCTTATCGCCTTATATATATATTTTTTTTTACACGTAAGTAATGTTGTCCAGTAACTTGTTTCCATTATTTAAGCATTATTTTATTTATTTGTAAGGCTGCTTTATGTTTGATTTATGTTGAAGTGTTTAATGCCTTTTAATGGTGAGATTTTTTTGGTAATCAGGATCTCAAAAATTATGTAAAAATGTGGATTTAGATTTATCGGCCAACATATTGGTTATGGGCTTTGATATTTAAAGAATTATCGGTATCGGCCAAAATGTTCATATAAGTGCATCCCTAAAAATAACAATTTACTAGTGGTTTTGACAAATTGTTTATTGCTTAAGTCTTTAAAAAATATATTAATTTGAGCAAAATTTAAATTACATAAATGTTAATAAAATGTCTGTAACACAGAAATAATTATGTGTGATTGAAAAAACTTTTTGTTTTTCTCTTTCTGTATCAGCAGCAGCCTGAATGCATGGGCAGCGACAAAACGTGCTTCTCACGCTCCACTGACACTCGCAATGTGAAACAGTCTCACGCTCCACTGACTAAATCGTTGTCTCCCTTTTTCAGGAATAAGATTGTGTGTGTGTTTGAATTGAGATCGCGATCTTTAAATGATTAATTGTGCAGCTCTAATGTAAACTGCAAATTGTTTTGCAAGAATATCGTCACGTTATCACGAGACCAGCCAGATCTTGCGGGACACATCGGATCTCGCGAGATCTCGTACCACGAGATCTCGTCACATCCCTAATATATATATAAAATTATTGTAATTATGTTATACTTATATGCTGGTTTGATGCTCAAGAAACATTTCTTACTGATATTAATATTGAAAACAGTTCGGTTTAGGCTGTTTAATATTTTTGTGAAAACCTCAAGACATTTTTTTCAGGATTCTTTGATGAACAGAAAGTACAAAAGAACACTTATTTGAAATAAAAATATTTTGTAACACTGTAAAAGATGATTCTGGATAGTTAAAAAAAAAAAAAAAACATGTGACATGATGTCAACAATAGCTCACCTGTTCTCTTTGCTTCCTTTCCCTCTCCATCATCTCCATCCGTTTCTTCCTCAGTCCTTCCTGAAATAGAACCATGACCATGATCGTGAAGCTTTTAGACATGACACAAACACCACAAATATTTCCCATTACTTGTTTGCAATAGTCATGACATAGAAAAATTTGTTTGTGCAACTCCATGCAGCAAAGAGAGGCAAGAGCAGTTAAATGTCCCACATATAATCTTTAAAGAATATTTGTTTCCAAAATAGATCAGTTGTTGAACAAGCTAGCATAATAATGGTTCAGCACCTTGTGGCTCAGAAGGTAGAGCAGGTCTATACACATTTACAGTATGAACATTGGACTGGGTGAAAGGGTTAATTACAAAAAAAGGGGTGGAAAAGGAAACAAATGTAGATGCCCACCATATAAATGACAGCAGTTGGAGAGAAGCAGGAGGACACCAACAAAAAGGAGGGGAAAGATAAAAAAAAAAAATTAACTGAAGAGAAAAACAAGTGTGTGTGTGAGAATATGTGTGTTTAGAATATTAGTTTGTGATACGACACAGCAGTAGGTGAGAAACTAAGCATAAATCTAATCTCTCTTTATTATCATTTAAATAGTCAGAAACAGTCATTTGCTTACAATTTTTATCCAAACGCAACTATAAGTTCACTTATCACAGTGATAGTGCTGCTAGACCAACCTGTGGATAAGTGTCTTGCTCAAAGTCACAATAATGATATATGACGTATCATTCTTTGCAAGAAGATTACAATAATGCCTATAGCAGCCCAGATCTTTAAACACTAGAATAGACCAATAAATGGGACTTATTAATGAAATAAAGTGTAAGCCAATTTGAGACTATGGAAAAAAGATACTGGTGGAGGACAGAGGATGTTTGTACAGGGGTAGGTGGGTTAATAAGGAGGTTTGGGGCTGGGTGTTAGTAGGAAGAGTCTGTAGATAGAGGGCACTCTCTGAAGTACCTCATGCTTCCTCCTCTCCTCCCTCCACTCGACTCACTCTCCTCTGAGCTGCTGCAGGAGGGGGAGCCTGGACAACACATGACACCGAGGGGCGAGGTTCAGAGGTCTCTCGCTCTCATATTTAGCACACAGTGGGACAACATCAACAAATGTCTGAATGATACACAAGCGCCCCTCCTAACATTCTGACATACTGAGTGATAATGTATGAGCAAAACATGGAAGTGGAGTAGCCAATGAAATACATGCCCTTATTTCCCTTGGTTCTCACCTGCTTGAGTTTGACTGGTTTCTTTACTGCATCTGAGACCTTCCTGATGGCATCAGATGGTCTTCGGACTGTTAAAGGCACTCCATATTTGGCTGCTGGCTTGGTGATTTTCTGAGCTGGAGAGATGGGGATGGGGCCTGGGGCAGGGCGTTTGGCTGAGGAGGAAAGAGGAAGAGAACAATGATATTCAGAGATCAAGAGAACAAGTCAACAATATACTCCAGGCACATCTTAATAAGTGACTACCGCTCATCTGACAGTGGAAACCAAGACTTGGAAATAATCCCCTCCCCCTATTACATTCAGGGTAATAGAATAATCCGGATATAGCAACAATAAACAGAAGGTAACATATTTATTAGTTATTAATGAATGTGTTCCTACCTGGTGCTCCCTGGGCCACACCAATTTTAGGCTGATTAAGGTGAAGTGAGTGGCTGAATTCCTGAGCAAAAATCTGCAACATATAAGGGGGACATACTA
Source organism: Cyprinus carpio (assembly GCF_018340385.1). Lineage (NCBI taxonomy): Eukaryota > Metazoa > Chordata > Actinopteri > Cypriniformes > Cyprinidae > Cyprinus > Cyprinus carpio. The sequence continues at coordinate 943,653 of NW_024879352.1, read as the reverse complement.
AACAAACAAATTCTGCAACACATGCTGAAGTGGGTCTGGAATTAGACCTAAGCGTTATATAACATCTGAGTTATATCTGAGTCACAACGCACAGACTGACTATTATGATTCATCACACTGCCATACAAGTCTGTTATCATGTGTCACCTGAGGGCTGAGAAACTTGTGAATCCTGCGAGCAAGAAAAGGCTTGTCCAAAATGACTGAGACGGAGGGTCTCTCTCCGGGGGGTTGCGCTTGAACAGCTGGGCCAAGAGAGAGCGCAGGTCTTGGGGAGTAATGCACGGAAACAGGCGGGTATGAACCACGGATGACTTTTCAAACACCAGGTTCTTCATGTTTCCAGCCTCAAACTGAGAAAAGACATCATATAAATGCTCCTAATTGAAAATAAAATTATAATACCATATTCACTCAAATCATAAATCATGTAAGCCTTCAATAATATCAAAGAATACAGGAAAAGAACTTTCAAATGAAAATCTCTTCAGTTGGAATGTGTCTCGCCACACAGCTAATCATCTCAATTTTTAAAACTGCTGCAGTTTGTTTCACTTGCCTCTCCACTGTAAAATATAAGTCTCTACAGAGCATTCATGGTGTAAATAATGAAAGAAGGGAAGTGACCGAGGAAGAGGGGAGAGAAAATAAAACCTACATGCAGAGACAGGTTAAAAAGATATGAAAGATCTGGTTCTGTTTTATCATTCACATCAAAAGATAAGCACAAAAACCACTCACAAATAAAAAAAAAGCTACTATTGAGAACATGAGGTACTTACTGCATGCTTAAGCGTGCACATTTCATACAGGACACATCCCAGGGCCCAGATATCACTGGGGTCAGACCAGACAGAACAACGCAGGAAAGAAGGAGAGAAGACAAAAAACAAAAGCAAACAGAAAGGGGAGAAAGTGGGACAAATGGGGTAAATTTTGGGGTAGCGCATTTGGATTACTCACATGTGCACATGAAAACATATACACACAAACAAACAGCATATAAATCTAAAGTAAATTGAAATATCAAACAATATAGCTTTGTACAAAATCTGACTTTTTGGCAATCCAAACCAATGCATATCCATATGTGGTTTAAAATCCAATTAATGCATCACAGACTGAATTATTATAAAAAAAATAATCATGGTTTTACAGTTTAAAACATATTAAGCCGCAAAACTGTTTATAATACTGATAATAATATGTTTCCTGAGCATCAAATCGTTATATTAAAATGACTTTTCTGAAGGATCATGTGGTGCTGAAGACTGTAGCAATGGCTTCTGAAAATTCACTTTGCTACTACAGGAATAAATTACATTTCAAAATACATACAAATAAAAAAAAGCAGTTTTTTTTTAATTGTAAAAATATTTCATAGTATTATTATTTTTATTGGATTTGATCAGATAATTGCAGCCTTGTTGAGCTTAAGATAATTCTTTGAAAAAATAATTTGAAAATCTTACCGACCCTAATCCTTTGAATAGAAATGTAACACAGCTGGTGTTCATCAATAGTGGCTAAAATATTCAAACTGATCAAGTTACAAACAGTCCAGGAACAAATGACTTGGGATCAATACGTAGCTGCTGGACATATCAGAGGAACTCATATAAAAACTTACAATCATTGATTCAGCAAACTGTACAAGTGTAACTGAGTGCTCTGTAGCTACTGTACTGCCCATACCCCAATACCACCCCTCTGGCTCAGAACAGGAAGTACTTTACTACTCTTGTTGTTGTATGGTTATTTTTCACATATCTCTGGTGACAGGTAGTAAGGTGTGCCAATACATGTCCTCGCCAACTCCACGGTGCTGCATACAGAACCACATTACATATGAAGGTCATTTATACCCACATGTCCAAATTTTTTTTCACCAAAATCAAATGGGAAATATCTTGCCTGTTCCAAGACTCTAGCGATTCCAAAGTCACCCAGCTGTATGTGGTACCATCTTTGGTCAAAAAATATTCTTGATAGAAAACAAAAGCAGAAAATCATGTACGAGGCATACTGTAGGTAAACTGCCAACCAAGGATATTGTACATTTTGCTGTACTGCCATTGAAATGTTGGTTCAAGTGTGTGAGAGAGATATAGTGGTACCTGTGATTTGATTGTCCCTGTGTAGGATTTTGCGGTCATGTACGTGTTTCAGAGCCAGGCAGATTCTGCACAAACCAGTCAAGAATCTTCCAGAAACAACACACAGACGGGATCAGGCTTTCAGATGATAAACAATGCAAGATTATTCTTGAGTTTAAAAATTGGTATTTTGCTAACATTCAACCAACAAAAGATTATTTATTATAATAAAAGAAATTAAAAGTTCAGACATCATCATTTTGGTTATTATTTAATGGTATGTTATAGAATAAAACAGGTTAGCGGCTGGGAAGACTGGATTCTTCATCCCATATGAGGGAATTGCACTTGACTTTAAATTGATTTTTCATAGGTACTATTCACTTTTGTAGGAGTGAGAAAAATTAGTGGCCTTTAGTGCAGAGCATTGTTCCTCTTACTTGTTCCTCAGTGAATAGAGTCCCTCTCTGATTATTGATCTTCTTAAACAGGTCTCCTCCCTCACAGTATGCCATTACTATGTACAAAACAACCACTCTCTGAAGAAAAAGAGAGAAACCTTACTGTACTTCAATGACAAAGTAACAGCAATGTTTAAACAGTGAGATTTTTTTTTTCTAAATCAAAAAAATATGCATTAAATTGATCAAAAGTGACAGTAAACATATTTATTATGTTACCGAGATTTAGATAAAAAAAAGCTGTTTCTTTTGAACTTTCTATTCAACACAGTACCTTGAGAAAAGTATCACATTTTTACCCAAAAATATTTTTTAATGCTAATAATAACAAGAAATGTTTTGTAGTAAATCAGCATATTAGAAGTGAATTTTCTAAAGGGTCATGACAATGACCGGAGTAATGGCTTTTACAATATATTCAAATTAATTTTTAAATATACAATATATTATAAAAAACTGTTATTTAAAATTGTTGCTCCAATATTACTGTTTTTATTATAGTTTGTTGAAATAAATGTAGCGCATAAGAAACATCTTTCAAATACATAATCTTCCAAACTTTGGGATAAGTATTGTATACTTTACAGTATGTGATAAATCAGATTGAGACTCTTAAGGTTCACTGTAACTTAAAAAGGAATTTACAGCAGACATAATGCCCTCTACTGCTAATATCATTAACATCCATACACCACCCCAGTTTTATGTCATTAATTAGCCTAGCATCCGGATGTCAGGAGATACTGCTGCTGCCATGACTTCATGTAGAGAAACTATCCATAGCTCAACGACATCCTCTCTATAATTTTAATCCTCCAGATCATGCAGACTGCACGATCGATCAACCAGACACAAGCCTTTAGAACAGAAATGCAGTGGGTCTGGTCTGTGCCGGAACTAATCGTTCTCCAGATTAATCAAGATCGGTCAACTAAAGACCAAAGACCTCGATGATAACTCGTTTGTCATGACCTTCAACTTACCGGCTACGGCTGGGCAACGAAGCATCACATTAAACACATCACGTAATACACATTCTGAATAGGATGTCTCGAGTGGTTGAGGGAGCTTTGCCGTCCAAAGGACTCCTTTGGCTAGCTGGACGATGTTGGATGGCTCATGTTAGCCAGAACTAGTGCCACCTCTTTGCGTGGAATCTTGCCTTTCTTTGTTCGGACATCTGATGAGGACAAGAATACTGCAGGTAGATAGATAAGAAGATACCAACATCAATATAAATACTCATCTTACCACTTTTAAACAATGAGTTTTTTAAAGAAACTGAATACTTATGCCAAAGATCAACTCAACGAGTCAAACTCACCCTGGAAGCTGCCAATCTCCTTGATAACAGAGTATTTCGGCTGTGCCTGGTCCTTGACTTGACCAGGATGGCTTTCCCAAAGGATCCCTCCCCAATTGTCTTCAAAACCTCTCCTATTTAATGCATGTCCTGTGTAAAAGACGCTGCTCCTGCTGTATGCACAGAGACAGGAAAACACCATAAAATTAGGATCAGTAAAACAATACTAGATTTTTATTATGTGCAGTGCAAATTCAGAAAGAGATAGAGTCAGAGATATAGAATACAGATATATAATACTGTTCATAGGTGATCCAATATATTGTCTGAGGTGCACTCAAACCCCAAGCAACTGCCATATTCCTTGAATCAGTATAGGGGGGGGGGTAATTTTTTAAGGTCATCAAACGGTCAATCCATTCACGATTCCAGCAGGCATGTCTTAAAAACCGACGCGAATCAGGAGCAGCTCCTGATGATGTGAAAAAGGTTCATAGTTGGTTTTCCACAAAGAATACCAGCTTGCATGCTGGGAATCCCCTACCAACTGCCACCTGGCATGGATGAGGCAAATGGCAGACTGCCAGTTTAGGACAAATCGTGGGATCACTAAAATGAATAACAAATAAAGCCTAAAAAGCAATACCGGCTTGGACGAATGCAAAAAACTGAGGCAAACTAAAATCAAAAGCCAAGTGTAGAAAGGTATTGAATTAAGTATGAATGTCAGGAGGAATTACCACACTCTTTAAAGGAGGTGTAAGGGGTACCGAGGACCGAAGTTTAAAAAAAAGAATCAGATGGGCCAGAGAAGGACCTTAGATAGAAGCAATAAATTAGATTAACAAAACTGATGAAACGCTATGTGTCCAATATATTGACTCACGAAGCAGACAAAAACATAGAAGAAACTTATACGACCCTTCCATTAAATATTTTAACAGCCCAGGACAAAAAACAGTGGCACGCTAGAGATATGAGAGATTAAGTGATTGGACTTACAGTGTAATATCTACAACAGAGGCTTTTTTTACAAACAAGAGTTTGTTATGCCTGCTTTGTGTGACACGGATAAAGGCATCATCGAACATGACACAATGCGTTTGCAAAGTTGAAAAAAAGCATCATGTCTCATTGAACGGTGCTGCCCAAACAGATGAAAAACGCGACTAAATGCACGACTAAATGAAAACCGCGAACGAGAATGACACTACCAGATCATTACTAGCATTCCCGCGAAATGACTAGGAAACATGCACTTTTTTAAAGCAGATTTCTGTGCGAATCTATATGCATAAAAAGACACAATTATGCAACGAACATCAGTTTTTTATGCACACTCTATATTATAGAATAGTCCCGCGAGCATTTGGCAGCATCAGGGAAGCTCACCATGAAGATTTTCTGATGTGGGCGGGACTCAATGACGGGAAACGAGCGGCACGCTACACTGAGAAGAGTGATTTGAAAAAAATTGGTCCAGGCGCATCACGGCGAGTCTCAGGTCTAGAGGTGACAATACACATGTCAGTCAAAAAACTCATAGGCCTTTAGTTTTGTCTGTCAATGTCTTGGTGCCAAAAGGTCGCCTTAGCACCGCGCAGTTCACGTTTGGAGCCGTATGGAGCCACTGGCGTCAACGTTCCGCTTTAAATGTCGTAAACGGACTAGTGCTTTTTGCAAATTGAAAGTCAAAAGGTTATGGTGCACTGGCATTTTCTGAAGTATAGAGCATTGTTGTATTTTTTGGTTTTAATTTTTTTTTTTTTTTTTTATTAAAAAAAAGTTTTTATTTATTATTTTAACAACAATATGTATTATTTATGATTTAGGTTTAAATATTTTTAGATTGTTATTTAGTTATTTTGTATTACATATATTTCTACATTACTTTATTAGTTAATTATTTTTACTAATCAATTCAAGTGTTTTATAGAAATGTCTATTATAACAATAGTATAAATGAATTAGTATATAAATTTTATAATAAAAAATATATATATATATATAGACACATATATAAATAATATAATATATTCTAATATTTGTCTTATGTTTTAAGATTCTGTTAACTTACTATTTTCATCGTGGTTAAAAACCTTTGGTATACATCTCTATGTTTGTTGATATCTGTATAGCAAAAACAATCTCAAGGTTTTTTTTGTTTGTTTGTTGTTTTTTAAAGACTTTAGTTTACTATAAAAGTAATTCTAGCTGATTTCTCGGATTATCCAAGGGCATAAAGTGACGTGTAGCTGTTGATATTATTTAGTCCAGTACATTTGAGGAAAATAAATACAGCTTAAACGCAGTTAGTACCCACCGCCTTGCGTTTCCGCTTTGATGGATACAGGTTGATTCCTCAATAAACTTAGGAATGTCGTGGGAAAGTTCATTATTTCAGTAATTCAAATGCAAATGTGCAAACTTGTGTATAAAATTCAATCGACCAGCCTGAATATTTAAGTCTTTGGTTCTTTTAATTGTAGATGAATTTGTGGGCTCACACTTCAAGCAAAAACCACAACAAGAACCAAGTCACTTTCGCAACACATTAGAATAGAGTGACAATGCCAATCTCGGGCGAAACTTAATCAACTCAAAACCCTCCACGGGGTTGTGATGATTTTGGCGCACATTCAACAAAACCCCCAATTCCTTTCCAACAAAATTAGAATATGGTGACACGCCAATCAGCTAATTTCAACTCAAAACACCTGCAAGGTTTCTTTTTTTCCTGGAGCCTCAAAATGGTCTGTCTACCACAGGGTTTCCTGAGCCTCAAAATGGTCCTTTTTGGTTCACTAGGCTACACAAATCATGGGGAAGAAGCTGATCTGGACAGTTGTCAGAAGACAATCACTGACCCCTCACAAGGCGGTAACACAAACATTCATTGCCAAAGACGCTGGCTGTTCAAGAGTTCTGTATCCAAGCATGTTAAACAGAAAGTTGAGTGGAAGGAAAAAAGTGTGGAAGAAAAAGATGCACACACCCAAACCGAGAGAAACGCTAGGCCTTATGAGGATTGACAAGGCCCCCCCCAAATCGATTTAAGAATTTGAGTGAACTTCACAAGGAATGGAACTGAGGCTGGGGGTCGAGGAATTCAAGAGCCACCACACATAAGACGTGCTCAAGGGAATTTTGGCTACAGTGTTTGTCATATTCCTCTTGTTAAGCCACTCCTGAACCACAGACACATCAGAGGGGTCTTACCTGGGCTAAGGAGAAGAAGAACGGGACTGCTGCACAGTGCGTCGCAAAGTCCTCTTTTCAGAATGAGAGAGCAAGTTTTGGTAGTGTCAGTTGGGAAAACCAAGGTCCTAGAGTTCTGGAGGAAGGGTGGAGAAGCTCAGAGCCCAAGTTGCTTGAAGTCCCGTGTTAAGTGTCCACTAGTCCTGTGATGATTTGGGTGCAATAAAGAAAACAAATGTCATCTGCTGGAGTTGGTCCATGTGTTTTTTGGAAAACCAAAGGTCACTGCAACCGTTTTACCAAGAAAATGGGGAGCACTTCATACGCCCTTCTGCTGCTGACCAACTATTTGACGATGCTGATTTCATTTTCCAGCAGGATTTTGGCACCCTTCCCACACTGCCAACAGGCCACCAAAAGTTTGGGTAAATGGACCATGCGTGGTGGGTGTGCCTTGACTGGCCTGCAAAAATCACCAGACCTGAACCACACAAGAGAATCTATTGGGTATTGTCACGAGGAAAATGAGGAAACCACGTTAGTTGAGCAAATAAATGCAGAGGAGGCTGAAGGCCAATGTCAAAAGAAACCCTTGGTTTCCATTCAACACCTCAGCATGTGCCACAAACTGAATCACCTCGAAAAAAACCTGCATCATGCCACAGGCCGAAAATTGATCGGCAGTAATTTAAGCAAAAGGAGCCCCTACCCGACTCTTGGGTACATGTACTTAAATGAACATACTTCACAGAACGGCCAGACAATTCAATTAAAAAAAAGGAATTGGGGGGTTTTTGTTAAAGTTTTGACAGCCAAAATCATCACAATTAAAAGAACCAAAGGACTTACTTAAGTTCTGTGTGGGCATTGAATTTATTTTAATGACACGATTTCACACAATTTGAGTTGAATTACTGAAATAAATTAACTTTTCCACGGACCTTCTAATCTGTATGAGATGCAACCTGTATGATTGCTTTGATTTCTCTCAATAAGGTATTTGAGTTAATATTAATTTACCGATATAGTTTATACAATTGATTATTTATACCATAGCGGTTTGGCTCCACCTATCGGGCTCACCGCGCGCAGTGCAATCAACATGGCGGCACCCCGTTCGTTTCTGTACCACAAGGTCACATTTAGCAACAGCAACGTACGGTAGGATGATGGATATATCCACTATCTTGGTTCTTCTAACAGCCTAAATCCTATGCCGTTAAACCAACTATAGTTGTGTTTTGTCAAAAGGTCCTCTATGGGATGTTGCTGAGTGTCAGTGGAAATTATAACTTTTGAGTGAACATTCAATAATTTCTGCTCTACTACAGTTTTGCTGAATTACAACTTGAATGTCAGATACTACCTAAGAAACAGTAGTGTGGCACATCATAAGTAATGGCTTTCCAGAATACCACGGTAGTTACAAACTACATGTCCAAAAAACGCGCTATACTTTTTACTTTTTATAAGGGATAGTTATAGATAGATATAGAGGTGCTTGTTTCAATGTGTATCTCTGCATATACCATATACCATATACTTTACAGATATTTGCATGGCACTCCAAAGTACTTTTAATAAAATTTCCTGCACAAGCAATAATCAAATGTCAATCGAAAAATGCATGGTTCTTTCTTTCTTTTTCCTTTCATTTTATACTTTTTTTTTTTTTTTTTAGCTATTTTATACTTTTTTTTTTTTTTTTTAGCTGCCCCAAGGCATATGGAGTTCCCAGGCTAAGGTTGCTGGCCAACAGTTCATCCGTGTGCTGTTGTTTCTTGTTTTAGAGTTGTGAATGTCCCAGACTGGGGCTGTAGTGTTCGGCTTTCGGGGGTCGCGCGTGGCATTGGGCGAGCAGTTTCTCAGCTTTTAGCACAGATGGGTCATAGGGTTGGGTTTGTGTCTAGGAATAAGGAGGCTGCACAGGCTACCAGCTGAATCTCTCCATGGAGGATGAATCGGTCTGAATTAACTGTTGCATTGATTTGCTGATGAAAAGTGTAGACATCATACACTTCAGGCCTTTTTTTTTACCTAAATTGGAGTTTTATGTATAGTAGTATCTATTGAAACAAAAAGCAGCTAAAAAGACTTAATCTTAAATTGTGTTAAAATAGATGTTGTATAATTCTGGAGTGTATATTTAATTTTCAGAAAAACATTTGGGTCTAAGCTGTGATGTCTCTAAAGAAGAAAACGTTCAGAAAGCATTGTAGACCATCAGTCAAACCTGTGGCACTGTGGGATACCTGGTTAATGCAGCTGGCATCAAACAGGTCAGAAAGCCACAAGCTGTGTTGCAGAAAATGTTTGTTGAATAAATAATCAGTACAGATGCCATGGCCAAAAGAGATGATGATAATAAAAATAGCAGATTTGTATATGATCAAATAAAAGGGACTGTATTATATATAGAATATATCTTGCATGTTGGTTTTGTTTTAAAAGAGATGCATGTTATTGAGGAGTAAATCTGAAGACCATGCTGTCTGTTCTTCCACACCAACCTGCTGGTCTCAATACTGACGTGCAGAGGTGCTTTACGGAGCATGCTCAGTCACGGAGGAGCTATTGTCAACATAGGTGAGTCTTACCTACCTATGAAACTTCATATACCTTATTTCAATTCAATGTCTGAAGTTTAAGTTGGAGAAAAGGGAAAAGTCTCCATGCATCAGCACCTGGTCCATTTTAGGTTCGTTTAATCACCACTAGGTGGCGCAGAAGCTACAGATTTGAAAATGTTTCACTGTCTTCATCATACTGTAATTCTCACACTTTCAGAACGGAATTTCAAATGGAAATCGCATTGACCTATTCTATAATAAAAAAAAACTGCTTGAGTGTTTTTGTTGCTGTATCATATTGATTATGTCTGGCTTTTATTGCTCATATTATATTATGAAACTAGAGAATTGGGAGCTTGTACTCAAGGAATGGAAAAAGAATCTCAATTTTATTCAGAGGTACAAACATGTGCCATTAGTGTACTTGCTGAAATGATTTAATATGGCAAAAAAAAATTCTGGGGGGGGGGGGATAGCTGATAGCTTGGAATTATACATCATATAATTTTAAAACCTATAATACAATGTAATACAGAGATGACTGAGAGTATGCCCAAATAAATATTCTCAGAAGCCTGGTGTATCATAATTAGTACTCACGTTTTAACATGACTTTGTTCTAAAAATGAAGTATGGATAAATCTAAGTTGCTTCCGTCCAATAAATGCTTTGACTTGGAAATGTTTAAAAAATATATAGTATAACAAAAAATTCAATTCAGTATTATGGACTTACTCAAAATCATTTTCATTTTTCAAGATTTCAAAAAGCACAGAATAGGACATTGTTTAGACATTATACTAAAAGGGCTTGTAGGCTTTCTTAAAAAGTATAAACTATCAGTCTGAAACATAAGGATTGTAGTAGTAGATTGTGCACAACCGATTTGCCATCCGAAGTTTTCATTGTGTTGTTAATTTAGAGGCCGTAAAAAATGTGGTGTATCCAATATATACCGTATGCCTTTATAGGTTTAATCACGTTTCCTCAGGCTCTGTGGTAGTGGGTGTGACAGGTAACTCCGTTCAGTGTGTGTACAGTGGCCACGTAAAGGCCGGACTGGAAGGATTCACATAGCTCACTGGCGAAGGAAGTTGCTACTCGGAATATACAAGTGAATTTGGTGGCTCCAGGTTGTTTATCCTATCTTTTTCTTCAACTGCTTTCTTTGCCTATTAAGCTGCATAATAGCAGTCATCATACAAGTAACACTGAAAATTCGTTCCACCTTCCCCTCTCAGATTCATTCGGACTGACATGACAAGCAGGGCTGGATAAGGGAAGAAGCGGTGAGAAGAATTCCACTGGGCCGTTTTTGGGAACCTGCAGAGGTGGCCCAGGCACTGTTCTGTTTCCTCCTGGAGTCTCCTTATATCACGGGACAGGTTCTGCTGGTGGATGGAGGACTACAGCTGGCATCGTGATGATTTCTGCCAGCAAACCATGTGAGCCGACTGCATATTTTTTGTTATTCTGATAATATACACTAACTGTATTTAACAGTACTTGCGTCAAATCTTGGGATGGTTAATCCCTCCTCATATGCTCCTGTTTGAATTCTGAGTCACACGTATCATTGTTGTAAGAGCATTTTTGGTCCATCTGGATTGGATTAAGGTTATTTTTAGTTCACTGGAGTTTTTGGGTTATGGCTGCATGCATTACTTGGGATAACAGAGGTCACCAGTCAATGCGTGGAGGATATTACGTCCGCTTGTGTGTTGTCATAGTTATTTTTAGCATCCAAATAAGCTGTGCTACATTACACTTACAGATGAGTTAAAGCCCTAACTCATATAAAAATAATTTAAGAAAAATAAAATGGGTAGACTAATTAAAATGTTCAATTGTGGCCTTTTCACCCATCATAAAAATACAGATTATCAAAAAAGCTAATTCATCTTTGAGGGATGTTTTTGCCAAGAGCAACTGGACTCAACCCGGACTCAGTCATTTCAAGAGATGTTTTATTTTATTTTACTATTCATAAACCAGAAGAGAATAAGGAGAACAGATCCGTATACAGGTACAGGGCTTTTGGGACAGATTGGCTTGGAAAACAGAAAATACTGCAAAGAACCTCCTTATATCTGTCTATTTGAAAGATAAACAGCTGTGTAAGAATAAAAAAACCTATGCAAATCACAGGCTTATATTGTGTATATTGTTATGCTATATTGTTGTGTATATATTTTGCAATTGTGTGTGAGATGAAGGCTAAAACTATGTGAACTCCCAACTGAGTATTTGATACTCGACTGATCAAAGCAAATGTTGAGAGAATGCTAATATCTTTACAAAATGCGTTACGAAGACGGAATAGGTTTGAGTTACCTAAAAAGCCAATGACATATAATTTATGAAACAAATTTGTGCTGCCAGTATCACATTTTTGCATGTTTCTGTAATTCCAAACCTGAAAACTGAAGCCTACCTGTCAAAGCATTACCATCTTTTCATTCCATGTACCATCATCATTAAAATCAGTAATACTCTTATAAATCTCGCCTTCATCCACAGTCAGCCCATCCTTCACAAACATGCATGCACCGATTCTGCTTCCTGTACTTCCATCATAGGCATTCCTCATCACTCTCGCTTCCACGGAAACACAACAAACATCTGTCCAAACTGTCAGTCAGCCAAAACTTGCAAAAGTCTCATCACTCATGTTAATGACACATCAGTCTCCGCTTTTAATCTCTCCTAAAAAAGACAGGGTGGGAAAAGATCATTAAGGCCCGGCCTTGTGTGACATCTCTGGATTGGAGTCGAGATCCAGACGCGGCTTCTGTCGATGGCAGTGTGCGTCGCTGATCAATATGCTGGATCTCAAGGACCCTGAAGCTCCAGGGACGATGAGGTCCATGGAGTTTTAGGAGTGTCCCTCTTTCCACAGCCCTGTTCCCTTCATCCAGAGAACCAGCCCCCCACCAAACCACCCAAAAAAAGTCCTATTTCCTGTGCTGGAGAGGAAGACATTTCTTCCAGCGTTTCATAAATATATCTAATCTAAAGCATTATAAACTAAATACATAAAATGTGTAACATGTTGGCACGTAGGAACATGCACAGCTAGATGATAGTTACTTGAATAGTTTTTATTATTTTTTTAAATTTAATTTGAAAATTAATATATTTTTAGGCACTTGTAAAATCTAGAGATGAAAAACAAGGTGATCATTGGTATACTACTTCCTTCCTCAAAGCACATGCTGGTGCGTGTGTGTGTGTGTGTGTGTTAAGTGCGTCAGCGAACCATTAAGTCTGTCTACAAGCAGGATATGACCTCGCTTAATCACCCATATCACTTCCCCTCAGAAAACAACTGAAATAAAAGTATAGCGAATGGTCCTCCCTCAGGCAGAGACGTAGTGATAATACCAAGAATCATAATCTGTGAGGAGGTGCTTTGCAGCTTCCTCCCTCACCATTCAAAGTCAATCGATCACTTTTTCATCCCAGCTAGAGGTTTTTTATTGGGAAATGGGTGGGGATTATGGAGTACACTGGATCAACGGATCTGAGTTCCAAGGTCAGATCCCCCGTGCTAGGCTCTACAGGTCGTCACTCTCCACTAGGGTGCCGGGAGGAAGAGGACTGGAGTCTGGGAAGAAGGCTGCCTTCACATCCAGACCCCGTTCTGTCAGAGCGGCGTAGCGGCTCGATGATGGACGCACCTTCTTCTTGAGCTTCGGAGCGTGTGAGGCTGCTGCCACTGGGCTGAGGGAAGGGAAGGAAAAGGGCGAGGATGAACATGGTTTCTCACTTTGAACAATTCAGAGGACGTAATATGATGTCTAGATAATCAATGTAGTTCCTCAATTATGAAAACATATGGAGACTTAACTGTATAGCTTGGAAAGTTTCATTTAGGGTTACACAGTATTCCAGAAAAAAAAGTAAAAAAAATAAATAAATACACAAATGCAAGTCAGAGGCGGAAAAATGTGATTTGAAAGGAGAAATTGTGCCTTGGATTTCATGTAGATTTCATTTATTTATATTCTGATTATATGCAAATACATAATGCAATATGCATGATACAATTTTACCATATCATTACTGATATTAGACAATTTATTTTGATTTATCAGACATTATTTTATATTTAACTCTGATCCACATTCAAACATCATAATACCGTGATGCCTAAAATTCACATGTAGCATTAAAAATGAATCAGTTTATCTTTCAGTGTTTTTCTTTAAATATATTAAGTAAATAGTATAGACCTTTAATATATATTTTTTATTTAATAATTACGTTTTAATATTGGTAAATCCATTTTATATCAGTATTGGGGTATCAAAGCCAAAAATGTTAGTGTTGAGCAAACTTTAGCTCCAATTCATTCCAGACCTAGATGTGTTGAGTTTGAATCATGGTATGATGGAGATCAGAACAATCAGTGTTAAATCACACCCCATGTGTGATTAAAACCACTTTCATAAGACTCCAGCACACAGGCTGCCAGTCCATTGTTGGTTTAATGTTAATGTTGGTTTAATGTTAGGTAATGCATCCGTTTTGTAAAAACTGTTGTTGATGGCAAACACAGCACTGGCTAATCGCTATGGGATTGTTATGGGAACAACACGGAGCGAAGGAAGGGAGTGTGCTTTTATTGGACAGATTAATACGGTTTTGTTCTTAGTCTGAAGCAATTTATGCAAGCGCATTGATCAAATAAACCACTTAAAATGACTAAGTTTGTATTTAGTGTACTTTGGTATATACCAATCATAACTAAGCATTGTTACATGCATTCTTCAGAGATCATTTTCCACTGTGTGTTTGACTAACCGTGTGTACATCAAGAGACGTGCTGTACTGGAGATGATGCCAGCTTCGTTCTTAGCTGAAACCGTGTACCAGCCTGCGTCTTCCTTCAGAGCCGGCTGGATGATCATGCAGAGGTAACCAAAGTTGTCCTGGTGAATGCTGGGAAATAGAATTGAACAATCAGAATGAGTAAGTGGCAACATGGTTTGCACTGAAACAGGATTATAATGAGATGCCAGGATTGTTTATTCATGCTGCACAGGCATATTTCTTTGATTTGAATCCTTACGAGCAAACCACATTCACAAACAATGACTGGAGACCTTACAGCTTGTGACTAACTGCTCTCGTCTCTCTTTGGTGGCATAGACGGTAGCGCCTGTGGTGAGGTTACTTTGTGTGCATGTTTCTTTTACAAGGGTCTTTTTTCATCGGTATGCACACATGTGGTTGTTTGTTTGTGTGGGCTTGCAACAGCTGCCATATACAGACTCATGGTGCACAGTATTTTTTTTAACTGTATCTATGGGGTAAATAGTGTTTAACATGATATAATATACCATAATATAATACATATTTAGCTAAACTGTAGTTTGAAATGGCTGTAGGAGGGCTTTGATTGGCCCAAGGTCTCCTCCTACCTTATCCTGTCGGTGTTGTGAGTGAAGGACTCGTTCTCTTTCTTCCAGAAGATCTGTGGGAATGGGACTCCGGACACACGGCACTCAAGACGCACTGGGTGACCCTCAGCGACACTTGTGTTCTGGAGTTTCTCAATGAAACATGGAGCTTTATGCATCTCTTTGGCTAAACACACACACACACACACATTTATAAATATATATTAAATTAATACAAATATGAGGGGGGTATCACAGTTTCCAGAAAATGTTTCCTTAACTACAAATCAGCATATTAGAATGATTTCTGAAGGATCATGTGACACTAAAGACTGGAGTAATGATGCTGAAAATTCAGCTTTGCCATCACATAAATTACATGAATAATAATAAAATAGAAAACATTTATTTTAAATTGCTATAATATTTCAAAATATTACTGGTTTTACTGTATTGTTGATTAAAAAATTGCAACCTAGGTGAACATGAGACTTTTTCAAAAATCTTACCAATCTTGTTTGCTAGTGTACATTTTTATCTTATAGTATCTTATTTTTACCAATTATTACAAATTGATTTATTTATTACAAATTTAACTCTGTGGTTGTGTAGAAGATGATAGTTGTGTACCTGCAACAATGAGCTCTAGGCTGAATGAGTTCTGTCCAGCCCTGTTGCTGGCGATGCATGTGTAAACTCCTGCATCTCTGCTTGTGACAGGTTCAATGACCAGTGAATGAACCCCATTCTCCCTCACCAGCATCTTGTGGGAGGAGTCTGGACGGATGGTATGGCCATTCAGCTGCCAGATGAGGTCAGGAGTTGGCAGGCCACTAACCTATGTTTGAAAGACAAGTCAGTTGTTTTCAGCATTATATATTCTTTCCCACTCTGCTATAAAATGTAAATTATAGTGCAATTGCCCCTTTTAAAATATTTAGGGTATCTGGTGGCTGTATGCGTGTGGTTCTCATGGGAAATCAGTCTGTGCACAATGCCTGGGCTCTATTTTTCAAACAACTCACATTCCTGGGAAACACAACACACCTGCTCCACCCGAAGGTGTGCCAGCGACAGACCACCAGTTGACGTGTCTGTGCATTTAGGTTTGTCTATGAATATGTGCATGTGTTTGTGTGTTTACACATGGGGCTGAGATGCTCATTTATCCAACTGTTTTGGTTGTGATGTTCCTCAGAACACTCATGACGTTTGTGAACACACTGCTCAAGTACAGTTCCCCTGGGTGTGCATATTCCCTGTGTGATATTTACAGTGTCCATCACACATCTCACTACAGCAAACTTGAGTGCGTTCATGACTTGAATTGAAAGAACAGGCTGTGTAAATAAAAAAAGCAGAGAACTCAAACTGAAAAAAGGCACTTTGATTTCAGACCCTCCTGAACTGCATCTAGGGACATCTGTGGCCTGGAAAGTTTGGAAAGCCTCAAAGCCAGAGGAAATAAATCGGTTCTATAAATATCACTGACATTAAAGGCTCTGTGCATGATTGCATTACTGATCAGGGTCTTTTTATATCGTGTGAAACCCTCTATGGCACAGTGAGCCTTTATTCTAACATACACAGTTCACAGCCAGACATGGGCAGCAGTACAGATCCAGAATATAATACTACAGTTAGACAACAACCAGAGAGAGAGAAATAGACCAGATAGAAGGTAGAGGTACTATAGAATGAATTTAAACTGGGGGGGGGGGGGGGGGGGCTATGCCTTTAAGGGAGATGGTCAGCATGTTAAAGTGAGTGTGGCAGTGCTTGTGCAGTCACCTTGCAGTCCATGCGGCAGAGTTTACCCTCTTGCACAATAAGGTCGCCAGGGGCCTGCAGAAAATGAGGGCGGAAGTGACGTTCCTGAATGTTCTCATTCTCATCACCGCTGTCTCTGGACCTTGAGCGTGGTCTGCGAAAAAGACAAAAAAAAAGTCAGTTGCCCAATTCTATTCATGTTATCATTGTGAATAATCAAATTTTAATATCAAATATGTATTTAAAGAAAAAAAAAAACTATATTAGATTTGGTAACAGGGTAGCATATTAATGTTTTTGGTAATTAAAGGATTTTACTTCAATAAATGTAATATTAATTAATTAGATTTTGTACCATTTTAATATAGTCAAGAAAGGTAAGATAGGATAGGTTAAAAATCACTATTTTAAGGTGAAGGGGGAAACAATTTATCTAACTTAATACAGTAGGTGATATATAATTAATTAATTATGGAGAAATTTATTATTATTTTTTTTATGAAGAGCTTACTTTGTGTAGGGATTCATATGTAAGTTTTAGCTCTAAATGATAGGTTGGCACACAGCATTGCCTTCAGAGACTATTGACTCTGTCAGTCAAACATATAAAAACCTCAAGCGACCTGAATGGCCAGATATATTATCTCTAATCCAGAAGAAACCCCACCCTTTAAAAAAGATTCACATATTCTGTTCTGCACAAAAGACATCTTAACTGGTCCTTGCATCATTGTCCAAATTACAAAAGTGTGCTTTACATGGGACACGCCCTCTATTAGTGCTAGTCCCATAGAGCAAACCTGATACTGGACCTGCTGTAATCCTCCGGCTGTGTATGTTTAGAAACAGCAGTGCTTATATACCTGCGGATGTGTCCAGGTGTGGAGCGCTGACTTCTCCCCCTTTGGTTCACGGCCTGGACCATCATCCTTCCAGTACAGCTCACTCTCCCCTAAGACAGAAGATATTGAGAGAAACATTTGAGTAAAGAAACTGATGCTATCTGCCTTTCTTAGGGAGAAGACAACGAAAGAAAAGAGACATGCATGACACATAACTATTTTGTGGTCAATTTAAGCTGGAATATGTCTTCATGTTTTTGAACTTCTGACCCTTCCAAAGGCTATAGTAATTTTGTTGCTTCTGGTCAGTCATTTCCTCCTGACTACCGATGTTTATTCATCTCCACCACAACACTGGTCATGCTGACTAGCCACTTGAGAAAGTGTGTTTATGTGAATGTTCATGAATGTGAAAAAAACAATCAAATGAGATCAAACTCTGATAAAAAGACATATTTTTCGTAACTGACATTCGTAACACATTCAGTTCATTTTTACTGGGAAAATAACTAACTATTGCAAAATTATCGCCTCCTGACTTGTCTCCAATTTTCTGAGAAATGCATGTTCTCTTAGGGAATTTTGTGTTGCATGTGTAAGAATACAGAGAATTAATCTGTTTGAATCCACTGTTTCCATCTGTGTTTGAAAAATAAAAACAAATAATAAAAAAAAAAATAACTCAAAAAAAACAAAAATCTCCAAACAAAACTAAAATAAAACAAAACCAACCAAACAAACCCAAACAGTGTATAATAATAAGAATAATAATTAACATTAGGTTGCATACTTAGCAACTTATCTTTGCATTCTGATTTATTTTTCAACATAAGAATGTTTTACTATGACAATATAATCATGTGCTGTTTATTATATTGTTACATTATATCTCACCGCTGGGTTGCCTGCCATAATGGTGTAGTTCCCATCATCATCCAGCGAGGCAGCCGCTGTGTGCAGGGAGCATGTGCCATCTGGATCACGACTGATACGGTAGTGTTCACTGCGCTTTGAGATCTGCTTTCCATCCTTAAACCAGTACACTCAAACACACACAGATATATACATGGTTATGCAAAGCTTGTACCTCACTTTTGTTATTAAGTCAGCTGTCATCACACAGTCATTACTGTGGTCTCACGGTAGTCCGAGAGAGTCAAACAATGAAAGCGAGACAGCCATATATGGCAGAAATCTCAGAAGTGAAGCAGAGCAGAGCTTCTGATGAAACCAGCCTAGTCACAGACGATAAACCACCAATCCCATCATTCCAGTAACCTCGCCTACAATCCCTTAGAACAACAAAATATCCTCCATACTGTGAACTGTATCTCCAGAATAATATGCAGTATAAAACTGTAATAAAAAAATGACATTATTCATTAAAAAAAAAAAAAAAAAAAAACCTTTAAGTAACTGTTTTTTAACAGCTGATAAAAGCATCACAATCCACAAGTAATCCACACAACTCCAGTCCATTAAATAATGTCTTTTGAAGTGAAAAGTTACATGCTTGTAAGAAACAGATCCATAGAGGCATTTTAACTTTAAACTATTGCTACCAGTCCATCATCCATAACACTTTCTCCAGTGAAAATGTCCATCTCCCGTTGTCCTCTCACATCAAAATCAACCAACATATTTATTTAGAACCATTTTGAACTCTTCTCACTTGTAAATGGTGCTTGATCTGTGTATATTTCTCTCCTGATTCAGCCAAGACAACTTTTTTCAGTTGGAGGAAGCAATATTATGGATAGAGGACTTGTGTTTTAGGTTGTTGTGGGTATTTTAATTGTTATTTGACTTTTGTTTTTTGTTTAATTTATTGTTTGGAGTAAGATTTTTTATTAAATAGATGTTTTTTTTTTTTGTAGAGTGGTGTGGGTTACTTGTGAATTATTGTGATGTTTTTATCAGCTGTTTGGACTCTGCACCCATTCACTGCAGAGGATTCATTGGTGAGCAAGTGATGTAAAGGATGTAAATTTCTCCATATTTTGTTCTAATGAAAACAAACTCATCTACATCTTGGATAGCCTGAGGATAAGTAGATTTTCCATTTCTGGGTGAACTATTCCTTTAATTACCTAACTGCTGAGATTACAGTAATAAACAAAATTTGCACTTTCATGGAAGTCGCTGACATGAATCTGCTTACAAGCAACATGAACGTAAATATGCTAAGAGAGCTAAACTGCATGGTTGATGGCCTCTTACCTTTGGCTTTGGGTCTCCGATGACCTTGCAGCTGAAGGTCACAGGCATTCCCTCGAAGACTTTATAATGCTTGAGCTTCTGATCGAAGAATGGTGCAACCTCCCCGGGCGTGTCTTCATCATGCTGAATGTCATCGTCAGATTCCTCCACAGGTGAGCGCTCCAGACGAAACTCAATCTCGCTGATCAACCGCTGCTCGAAGCTGGACACTTTATACTCCTGTCACACAAACAAAACACAAAGGTTTTAACTTATGATCTTCTCCTCAGCTTACTAACTCATTCAATCACTCATTTTATTCATTCAAGCACACATCCTCTCATCACGGTGTCATATAGTCTTGTATCCAACTCTTATTGCTCTTTCATCTGGCCTGTTTCTAGTCTTCCGTTTCCTTTTATTTCACTCTGCAGGGAGAGGGAACATCTGGAGAAAAGTGTGCAACAATAATTGCAGGTTTAAGGCACAGCTGCAGCAAGAAAAACACACCATCATAACTATATATGTAGACAACGAACGCACCCTCTCTATCTTGTTCTCTTGCACGTCCAGCCACATCCTCCCAAAAGCACACACGCATGCACATTTCCTATGCAAACACACAGACAACCGCTATTTGCCCAAGGACATGTGTTGAGCGCCAAGCACACTTTAAATTTATGGCACAACATTAACAGCATCTCCACTTCCCACAGTTCAGTGGACGAGAAGAATGTGCATTTTAGTGTCTCCACTCGAGGGTAGGAAATGTGCGAAGCAGACGCATGCGGTCTCTGATCAGTTAGCAACAACAAGACACATGATGATGCACCCAGCACAGTTTTTTTTCCCACTTTTTTTTTTTATTTTTATATGATGTTGATTGGCCATTTCGGTGGCCAAATCTTTTTGTATAATGATTGCTAAACTGTATGATTGACTGCTGGCCAAGGAAAATTACTGTATTTACAGGCTGGATTTATTTGATTAAATATACAGTAAAACAGCAATATTATGAAATATTGTTAGAATTTAAAATAATGACCTTCTATTTGAATACGTTTTAAAATGTAATTAGCAAATGAGAGCCATTAGTCTTTAGTGTCCCGTGATCCTTCAGAATTTGGTGCACAAGAAACATTTAATATGATTATTGAAAACAGTTTAATTTTGCTTAATATTTTTGTGGAAACTTATAACTGACAAAGAACAAGATTCTTTAATGAACTGAAAATTAAAAAGAACAGCATTTATTTGAAAAAATTTTTTTTTGAATCAATGTAAAATCTGTACTGTCCCTTATTTAATGTATCCATGATAAAATTAAGTATTTCTTTCAAAAACTGTACTTTCTTCCAAATATTGGACCCCCTAGGAGTTTTGGTTTAATACAAACACAGAATACACTGCTTATTTGTTCAATAAGATTGCAGTGTAAATCTCTGTATTTGATGATTTTCCCACAGAGTACAATAGTCATCACAGTCATACCGCCGTCAAGGACTTTACCACAGTGCTTTATCAGGATGCAAATATTCCATAAACGGAGACATCGAAGAAAACACAGGAGATTGAGTAAACACACAATCACATACAGTGGGCCAAAACATGGGGGTGACCACACACAGAGGGGTGAGAGAATTAAACAGCTGGGGGTGATCTCATGAGGTGAAGCGAAGGGAAATACAGCGGTGAGACAGACTGACAGAAGAGCGAAATATAAGGACAGACAGGCTGCTGCTTGATGTTTGTAACAGACAGGATGAGTATGAATAACCTTTTGAGGGACAGACTCTGAGTCAGCTGAGCTGCCTTCCTGTAAAGAGATCAGAAAACAGGCAGGGGGATTGAGGATGATGTCACATCCTGCGCATAATACACACCTATTGCACAAAAGTGGACAAATCACACACATTACTGGCAATGTGTGTTTGTGTTGGGATGCTAATCCTGCTTTTATGATCTTACCTGCTCACACACCTCCAAAACGCCTCGCTGACACGACTCTCCTCGCCAAAATGACATCATGCATATGTGCAAGCCAAGCACATGCGGGAGCTCGTAGCTATTAGCCGATTTAAGACGCATTTACAAGCATGCAGGCAAACCACAGTGCTCTGAACTACATCCAACAGCTTAGCTGTACACTGGTAGTCATCGGAAAAAGTGTGTGGATGGATTTGTAACGGATGCTTTTTATTTATAACGCATGTTTAAAAACCAGCCAATTACAAACAACTGCTTTGTTTACTGGGACACAATGGGGACGTGTAGGTGGGGTTTGTGTGTTGTGCGAATCTGTGTGTGTTTATACCTGTGTAACTGGCTCCTCCTCCACCTGTTGTGTGTTAAACACTGTGGCAGCATTGTCAGCACCCAGCAGTCTGCGAGCCATCTTCTCCTCATAGGTTAACCTCTGAAAGCAAGCAGGATTAATCTGTCAGAGCCTCGGTTAGTGTGTGAGAAAACACACACTCACACGCAAAAGCATGATGATTATTTGGTGGCCTGTACTATTGAATTCAAGGCTATTAGTCGTGCTGAACATGTGGTGGGTTTTTGCATTGTGGGTATAGAGGTGCTATAGTGATTGAACATTTTAGTTGGAGGAGTTGATGGTGGAAGGTAATTTTCTCCATTTATTAGCTGTATTTCATAAGAATGAAAAGTTACATTGAACATACATACACATACAACAAAAATTACTAAAACTAAAAAAGAAATGACTAAAATTAAAGCTAAATAGAAATGTAAAAAAAAAAAAAAAAAAAAATCTACAAATTAGCTGAAAATATAAAAATAACAGCCAATTCAAAATATTAATATGTACTGTAGCATTGGCTCTGATTTACTTCCATTGTATGGAAGAGAACAGTGTTCTTTTTCTTTTGTTTTTACTCTACAGAAATCAGTAGCGTTTTAGAACAGCAAGATGGGAAGTTGATTTTTGACTGCATGTGTTATTGGTTAGACTACATTATATTCAAGATGGCAATGCTAATAAGGCTAGTGTGGTAGTACTATTAATGATGTACTGTAATTTCTTTAGTAATACAAACATAAGACCTCTCACACACATACCTGCTGTCCATTGCTGAGTCTTTCCTCTTTGAAGCGTAGTTTTCTCTCCAGGTCTTGTATGACTGCATCTTTGGAGCCCTGGATCTCTGTATCAGAGATAATACGCTGTGTACGGGGTGTAGTCTTACGTGGCAAAGCCCTGTTAAAACACATTTAGAAAATAATGAAAAAAAAAGACTTCAAAGCAACAGATAAGCATTTCTATAAGTACAGAATCTGTAGCTGTTCATTTCTTAAACACAGAGACAAGTGGGAAACTGTTGCTCCAGAATAGAATTTCCCTGTCCATAAAACCTTTCCAGATAGAGGCTAGGATTAAAGCACATACACAAAACAAACGAACAGAACCGCAGCTTTTATAATACACTGCAATATGAAAATTGACATTGACAAGAAGAACGTGGGACATATTTTTTGCATATGGACTGGGAAGCAAGAATAATTTTCGTTATCTGTTTGTGTGCGTTTTAAAATTCCACAGCGGTCTCTTATCTTTCCCCCTCTGGCTCTGGAGTGCCAGGAAGAAAGAGAGGGAGGAATGAACTAGTGGAAGATAATGGAGAAAACAGTGATGAAGAGGTGGACACTAGGAGCAGCAGCTTTGAAGGCAAAAAAAAACTCTGGATGAGTTTTTTAAACTCAAAGTTTTATCAGAAAGACCATATTTACTGAAGATCCTAATGATAAATCATGAGCAATATCAAATCAGTCTCTGGAAAAACTCTTGTTCAGCTTGCATGTGCATCATTTGCAGTTTTAGGATATGGTTGAGTATGTTTGTATGAAGCATTACCAGGGCCATTATTGTGAGCTGTCACAGATTAAATACCTTTCAAATAAACAGCTTAAATAAAAATTGTCATTGTTTATCACAAATGCATGTTGAACAACATTCATATAACGAAAGTGGACAGTGACCAGAGGTTGTCTGTGCCAGTGTTATTTTAATATTACTTATAAACTACTATAGTATTTATTAATATTTTGGATTTGTATTTATATTTTCTGTTTTAATTTTAGTAATTTGGCTATGTTATGCGCTTTTGATTTTATTTCAGTTTTAGTAATTTTAGTACTTAACTTTTTGCAAGTCAACAATGTTTATATTTTATATACACATATATATACACATACATATATATACATACATATACATACATATACATATATATACATACATAT
The DNA here is from genome assembly GCF_018340385.1 of Cyprinus carpio. Taxonomy (NCBI): domain Eukaryota; kingdom Metazoa; phylum Chordata; class Actinopteri; order Cypriniformes; family Cyprinidae; genus Cyprinus; species Cyprinus carpio. Next base: position 919,546 of record NW_024879352.1, on the reverse strand, counting down.
ACATACATATATATACATATATATACATACATATATATACATATATATACATATATATACATACATATAATTTATTTTATTATATAAATATTTAAAAAATTATCCTTTGATGTTCAATAGAATACAGAAGGTCATACAGGTTTCAAACTACATGAAAGTGAGCAGATCCCTATAAAAGCACTCATTCTCAACTAAACCTATGTGCTTTACATTTCTGTAGGCTTGAGAATGAGAGAGGAAATCTCTATAATACACAGTCCTTACCCTCAAGGTTCCTCAGCTCCCATTGATCTCGGTGTCTCCATAAACATGCCATGTAAGAATGCATACAGTACATGTTTTCCATGCAGCTGGAAAGCAAGAGCTGCACTCCAAATTACTTATTAGCTCAAGAGTTCACTCTATATGCCCTTGATAGTGCTTTATTGGAGATTATAATAAAGTGCTTTGTCTTTATTATAGAGAATTAGCTTGTTAAGTTGTGACACAAGGAACCTGAGATTACAGTATGGAGATAAAGGTTAGGATCATTATTTTTTAGTAGTAAGTTTGTTTCCATTTGTTGTTTGCTTTTAGCATCTGATATAGCATTTGGACCAAGAAATGGTGATGCGTGAGATCAGACTTATAAACCAGGTGACTGCACACCTTCGAAGTGCATTTTAAACAGATGATTGTGGATACTCACACTGTGCCATTGCCCTTGGGCAGCCCCAATGCATTCACTGGCAGAGGTGATGTGGCTGGGAGCACAGACACCAGAAACCCGGCTGGTGATTGGGGAGTGGACGTGAATGGCGAGGAGGTGTCTGAGCGGGTGGGGCTCGACGTGACAGGTGGCGGAGGTGGTGGAGGTGGAGGAGGGAAGTCTTGTGGCAAGCCAGCAGGAGAGGATAAAGTGCTGGAGCTGAGAAAGGGCGGAGGGGGTGGCGGGAAAGAAGGCGAGCTAGGAGACTCCACGCTGCTTCCTTTGGACAGTAGTGGCTGCTGCTGGAAGGGCGGAAGTGTGACACGGCTAAAGGGTTTGTGGGACGTTGTGGGGGACAGCGGACTGGAGCTTGAGGAGGTCGAGGACTGCGTGCTGTATCCAATCGATCCCCCTCTTGTTGTGGGACTCTGCGCAGCAATGAACTGCTTGGGCCGGGCGTAGTTGAAGGTGCTTGTCTGCATGGTGCTACTCTCCAGCTCCTGGAAGGAGGGAGGAGGTGGGAGAGGTGGAGATGGAGGCGGGACTTCCTGAGGAGCGGGAAGCTGTTGTTGCTGCTCGAGAAGGATCTGATCCTGAAGTTGTTTCAGTTGTGCCGCGTTTCTGCAAGGAAAAAAAATTTAACAAATGGACTATTAGCATCACCAACTATACACATTTTACTACAAAAGTCAGATAATGCATCCGTCTGACTATAACTGATCAACCTGACAAACATTAACTGAACTAATGTCAACATCTTAAGATAATGTTTGTAGAGCATGTTTGCTGGGACTAAACCTGTCTAAATATAACTGTGTACACAATTATTAAACTGATAGTTCCAATCCGGATTACTCAATACAGCATTCCTGCCAAAACCCATGACAGAAAAAAGATGTTCACCATTTGATTAATCTGAATCTTCTTGATAAAATTTGGGTTTAATGGAAATTGTGTCCTCTATATTTTTTTACAAGAGCACCAACATAGCTTATTAGCCATAGTAGCTGGTTTCTAGTTGGGTGGCTGACCCATAATGAACTTGTTCCAAAAACCAGCTTCACCATTTTAAGATGGTTGATAGCAGATTTGTTGCTGGTCCAACATGGTCTACGAGCTTGCATGAGCTAAATAACCAAAAAAAATTTATGCTTTAAATATACCATATTTAAATAAAATTGTCAAATAAATTATCAAGTTAATTCAAAACAAACAGTTTTGTGCATTCAAAAATTTGATTTAATTCATGTTTTAAAATGTAGTTAAATATACAAAAAAGAAAAGAAAGAAAAAAAATGTAAAAACAAGTGCAAATAAAATTACTTTTAATTTGGTTTAATTAATGTTTTACCATGCAATTAAATATAACAAAAACACCACAAAAAAGGAGAAAAAAAACAAAACAAAAAAACTTAACTTGGTACTCTAAAGAATAATCTGATGATGTAGTGCTTTATATATTTCCATCTTTACTGATTAATCAGGGATGGAAAGCCACACACAGAGTTCAGCAAGTGATGTCATATGAGACCCTCTCAGGGTCAGTGTATCATCCTCCCAGCATAGATGGCCCATCACACAGGAGGAAATTAACTCCAGAGCCTACAGTGGTGTGGCGTATGCTACTATAAAGGACATCTATGAATGCATATACAACTGTGCCTTTACAGCTTCTTGTGGGCAGATGATTTCATGCCTTGTTGTTTGTGTGGTTATCCATGTCTATGTGTATTTGTGCTGAGTTTCTGGGAAGGAAACTAAAGCCCACTGAAAAGCGAGTGATATGCTATCTTGGGTAAAGTTTAAACTACACTGTAAACAACACCATGTAAACAGCATGGAAAAGGATGAGATGGAGATCTCAGTGATGTGTTGTGCGAATATGGGTGTGGGCTGATGACTGAGTGTTGTTATCTGTCAAATGCTTGGCCTCATGTTTCACCCACACACACACAACAACACATGCAAGTGACATACAAATTGTCCTTTTCTCTGCTAAACATGAGAAATTGGCTGCCTACAGTGATAGTTTTCAATCATCTAAACACTTGTGTCCCTGGAAGACGTGTCTCTTCTTCTGCAGACTCAGCCCCACTCTCCCGCTGCCTTTTTTTCTCCCAACATCTAGACACTTTTTGTGAGCCTTAACAAATGGATAACCTTAAACGAACTGAAGTCCAGATGCTTCTCCTATAGGCCCATTAAGAGTGGCATTCAAAAATTTTCTGCTGGTCGCTCTTTAAAGAAACCCAAACCTTGAATTAAATGCGTAATTTCGATGTGTGTGTTTCACAAGGGGATCGGAGTGGTAGGCCAGCCACACTCCCCATTTAATCTAATTATTTCCAGATGCTGACTAATGAGTCACTGTGTTTTCCCTCCTTCTCTCCATTTTTTTGTAATGGAAGTGGAAGCCCTCCCTCCAGCCAACTGATAAATCCTCAGAGTTTGGGTCAAGAAAAAGAGTAAGGGAGTATTCAGTTTGTGTTGGTAATACTTCCCCAAGCCTTAACCTAAAACCTAAAGTTCAAGTTTATCAAATAAAAGGATTCATTGAAGAAAAGAAAAGATTAAATGATGTAACCGTTTTTGCGTCACAAATGGTGATTTGGACCACATTAAAGGCATAAATGACCAACTAAAACCTTGCCTTTTCCCGTTTTCCCTTGTCCGTATGTTCAAGTATCCATCAAAAGAGCACTTTTACAGGAATACTTTGGCGGCTGGTGAAAGGCTCTTGGACTCAACCGCCTGTGCTGCTTTGCTTTTTATTCCTTTTTTGGCTCTGTTATGAGTTCTGAAGCACCAGCGCCAGACTCTCACTTCTATACCTTCTGTCTTTGGGTCTTGCTTTCTCTCCCTCACTTTCTTTCAATTGCTTCACACTTAAATTTCATAATCATGTCTCCCTCTGCTTTCCCTCTCTTTTTATCATCAGAAAGAACAAGAATTGCAAATCTAATCTGTCTTTTTTCTCCATCCTTTTGCTTTTCTCCTCTCTTCCTCCCCTGAGTGAAAGCGGCTGGTGGAGGTCTGGCGTTACAAGCCTCTCCAAAAATACCACTCCGATTCTTAATATCCCACATAATAGTTTCCAGCATTCAAGGAATATCTTCATGTTCAGTCACAGGCACCCATTTTCTAAAAATAGTTCTTGCAGGTTTCTCCACTTATTTTTTTCCTTTTGCATTTCTGGAATTCCTGACCAATAAACCTGGGTTGATGAAGGAAGGTCAGCTGGTGCTGACATAATCAGATTGCCTTAAAAGGCACCAAGTCTGGAAATAGAAAATACATGGCACTTGAACAAGTAGTGGTGAAAAACACAACAGTGCAATCTTCATTTCCGACAATCAATCACCAAGTTTTGTTTGTTTCATGTTTGTTTTTGTGGCATTTTAGATCTTTTTATATTGAATTATTTTTATATTGAATTTTTTGTATATAATATAGTATGCAGCTTAAAGTTATCTGTTCAAGTATAATGGAAACTATTGGTAATTAATGATAATTTTTCACTCAATTAAACACCATTAATGCATAAATGCAAGATATGATTAAATTATATCATCTGATAATTGTGCATTTAAAAATAAACACATTGCTCCCCTCAGGAAGCTTCAAAGTAGTTTTGGAATTTTTTTTATATCCTACAGTGTAGCTGACTACTTTTTCAAAAGGTTAGTTTGACTTGGAAAGCTACTGTACAGTTTCAAAGTAGGTTCTCCAACAATATAAAAAATGATGGCAGGTCTACACAAGAAGGGAAGGAATGGGATCAATTGTGACTCAAACTCACATCGCCCACATGATCACGGTTCCAACCACATTCCCAGTTGTGTTTTTTGAGTCTACAGCTCTCCTCAGCTGAGTCTGCTGTATTCGGGGTCAGTGTGGTCATAGTTTGAGTGATTTAGAGATGCCAATGGGAGAGAGGTGCATATGGTTCTGCATCCATATGCTGATAGCATGCAGCACTACTTAAATAATCACAGCCTTCTGTCAAAGGTTACATAAGGTAACCCATTCAATCTTCTGCCAAATTACAAGGTTTGTTACTAGTGGAGATGAAGCAGACCCCTCAACAGACACAAAAAAAAAAAAAAAAAAAAAAAAAAAAAAATCACTCTCATATCCCTGGACTTCCACGCATTCCTGTCTAATTTAGCTACATGTCTATAAATGCACTTACACAAATCAAGCTCCTACTGTTTTATGGAAACTCCAGAGAAGCGCCTGACTTTGCATAAAACACACACACACCATCTTTGAATCAGAGAAAACTGCTCAGCTGATTACAGATATTATCTAAACAGAGCTTATTTAAAAAATAATTTAATAAACCATAATTAAATTAAACAAATCTTTTAGTCAGAATCCACTTCATAAGTCACAAAAAACATACGTAAAACAAACTTGCACAACTTTTCTGTTCTTATCTTCCTCTGAAGCCTTTTGCACAGTATCTGAATCATATGCAGACATGACATTAGTCTTTCTTTCGATCGTGACATTTGGTCAGACATGTGCCCATTAGCTTTGAAGTGGTGACATTTGTCAGTGGCATTTGTGCCCCTATAAAACTGTAAAAAATACCTCATAAAGTTGTTTACAAATGTGCCCTTTACAAAATAACTGAAAGATGCGGGTCAGTGCAGATTATGGTTTAATTAGACAACCAATCAGCTTCTATCCAGACATTTAATGTCACTGCAACAGACATGGGCCGGGGTTAGTTAGTCTCACTAAACAAAGATCACTGCATTCTTCTCTCTTTTTATTACCTTTTCATCTCCTTTTCTCCTTGCACTGTCCTACTGCAGTATCTTCTAAATATTTCACATCTACTCCTTGTATAATTGTTTAAAATCACTGCCCATGATTGATAGCTGAAAATACATTCTGTAAACATATTCTAAGGTGATTACATTGACCAAAAGTCAGTTAAATATGATTTGAAGACTAATACAAGAGTGATTTTATCAGGTTAAGTCAAGTTAAGCATCTATGTTTTGGCTGTGGGCATGAGTGGAGTTTCTACTGTTTTTACCCAACTGCTATCACAGGAAGAAGCTTCAAGATGACAGGAAGCTGTTGAGTTGAAATATTTGACAATTAGAGGACTCCCTATGTTTACAGAACACGTCCTGAGCGCAAGCAAAGTGATCTCATGATAATTCGTATGTATTTTACGTAAGAAAAGGTTTGGGGGTAGGTTAAAGGGACTAAAAATCTAGAGCCATGACAACAAAATATGGAATTGTAATGAGCAAAACAAGTTTATGAAGTACATTCTGTATTATTATTGCATAATAATTGTATTAGACTTTAAAAGTGGACGGTCCTGTCAAATAAAAGATTTATCCTAAAACAGCTGACTACAACATGAGGCCAGAACAAACACAAGTGTTTTCTGCTACTGTGGTAACAAAACCTTCACTGAAGAAGTGACAATGCGCTAGAGCTGAAATGTGTTTATCCAATAGAGTATACAAACTGAGATCAAGAAACACGTGGGAAGAGACTGAGATATTCCAGAAAAATATGCAGACAAACACACACACACACACACACACACACGTTACAACACAATGCAGAGCAGCACACCTGGATCCGACTGTAACCACACCTGTCATGTCATCATCGCTACATCATCATGCCCCTGGATGATTGGTTCTGGTTTACCAACTTATTCAATGAGGAAATATGATTGATTCAGGTGATTGCTTCCATGTCAGTTTCTGGAGAAATAAATGATTCATAAACTGTCTGACTACATAGTAATTTAGCAAAATGGCAATCAATGAGACACCTGCAGGACGGATGGATTAGAATGATTTCTGAAGGATCATGTGACACTGAAGACTAAAAAATTCAGCTTTGATCACAGGAATAAATTACACAGCATAAAAAACATTTTTTTTTTTTAAATCTCACCCAAACCTTTTGAACAAATGTGTACCTCAATAACACAATTCCTTCCTCAGTTCTGTTTTCCTGGGGTTTGTTCATGCATTTTACGTATGTTCATCAAGACCACTAACAATTCCTTAGCCAAAGAATTTGGGCCTGTGTTTGCATGGTATGTTCCTGACTCAACAGTTAAACCTCTCCAAAAAGCTGCTACAGCCATCAAAACAGCACTTCTGAAACAGATTCATAACTTTTAAAATTACACTGAGACAATTACTGTCAGAGTTTAATATGTTGCCTATTTATTTGTCAGTCTACTGTATAATATCCAAATGAGACTCACCATTTCAAACGTTCTCTCTTTAAATGCACTTTAATGCACATTAACATCTGAATTATAACCCCACCCAAACCATGTTGGCTTAGTGACTTCAGCTTTCTTTTATAGTTCCACTTAACCATGATCCAAATACACCCTTATACACAGTCATGCCAACCATTCAAACAGCAACAGATCCTGTCCTTTTTAACTGCAATTTACAGTCCAGCCCTACAACACTCCAGAGTTTTGAGTTCTTAGATTACAAGAAGACTCATGTGTCAGCAAGAAAAAGTATCCCAGCCAGTTGTGGCATTGGTCTAGTACACTGTATCTATTTCCCTACAGATGCTCATACACACAGTCTATTAATCAAACAGCATACAGACAGAGCAGAAGACTGCATCTGATCCGTCCATTATATCTGAACGTAATAGCAGTGCTGTCACTCACACAACTGAACCGGACACACATTCTCTCGCCACTAATCTACATAAAATCATTTGAATTCTTGCCATGTTACAGTGAACAAAACTTCCAGAAATCTCCTACAGTAATTTTGGCCCTTAGCTTTTCTAGAGGTCAACAGAGACATACAGTGGACCGCAAATGCGCACACACGCACACACAAAACGTCTGAAAATGCAAGTTTTCGAGCCCTTTCTCAGATTACATTGGTATTGGTTGAGCGTGTTCCTGCTTTTGGAGCAGTTTGACCCAGATCTGATCTCACAATGCGGCTCCCACCCAAGCCAAGTGGCTCAACACACTCTACACTCCCTACCAGACTCTTAGAGGAAATGTCCAACTTTCCATGCAGACGTCAGGCTCTTTTTCTTTTCCAGCTCCCACACTCTCACTTTCATGCTTTCTCTTTCCTTTTCTCTTTTTCTGTGCTCTAATTTCACCTTTTTGCATTCTCCAAGTCTCAGACTTTGTCTCTCTCCTTTGGTCTGTCAGCTCTCTATCCTTTCTACTCTATCTCCATCCCTCCTATCCACCCACAGTCTGTTCTATGACCTGAAAAGTACAAAACCGGAAAGCACTTTCTCAAACTGGCAAGCTCTAATCTGATTGGCTGACATTATGCACACAGGGTTTTTTTGTCAGTGCGTCTGAAAACAAAGTCGTGTTTACAAGGTATTGAGTTGATACAATGAATGCTTTTGAGGAAATAATCACTGGATTTGTCAAAGTTTGCAAGATTATTGCTTTAACGACTAAAACCATTTCATTTGAAATGCTACAAGGAAATATATGCACCACAGAGATTACTTTTAACATTGTTATTGTAATTGTTATTCGATTATTAGTATTTTTAAAGTTTAATTTTAAGTGATTTTTAGATGACAGCAGGATAATATACAGTATGCCTTTTAAAGGTTTGGGATCAGTAAGTTGTTTTTGTATTGCTTATCAAGGCTGCATTTTTCAGATCAAAAATACAGTAAAAATGTGAAATATTATTACAATTTGAAATATCTGTTGTCTATTTGGATATATTTTAAAATGTAATTTATTTTTGTGATTTCAAAGCTGAATTTTCAGAAGCCATTACTCTAGTCAATAGTGTCACTTTTTCTTCTTATTACTTCTTAATATTTTTATGAAAACGTGATTTTTTTTCCCCAGGATTCTTTGATGAATAGAAAAAAAAAAATCAAAAGAACAGCATTTATTTAAATACTTTTTGTAGCATTATAAATGTCTTTAACCTTACCTCTGATAAATTAAATGCATCCTTCCTCAATAAAAGTATTAATATCTTTCAAAATTATATATCTAACCCATCCCAAACTTTTGATCCATAGTTATTCATTCACATACACATATATACAAGTTATTTTATTCTAACCACATGTATACAAAAAAATATGAAAGAGAAACCTCAACCAACAATCAATACAGAAGCAATATATTGTGCATTCTGAAACTTTTAACAGGCAGAACTAGTTACTTGCCCATTTGAGGTGTGTTTGAAAGACTACTTTGAAAAACATGAATGAAACCTTCAGTCATGGCAGTTACAGGAAAAGTTAAAGCACTTCTTTTTCAGACCCTTTCACTGTTGTTTCGTCCTCTTCCACTCTATTTATCTTTACTCGCAAAGTCTTGACCTGCACAGTCCATTATTCTCTTTTGCTTTCACCATCTCTCTCTCAGACCCTCCCCCATCTGTTTCTCTCTAATTGCATGCACAGCACATAAAACAGAACCAGACTGTTTTTTTGTTTTTTTTTCACATAGAATGTCTCATTGCATCCCTCTTGCTCACTCTCTCTTTCTCACAAAGTGTGTATATGTCTGGATTGTAGGAATGCGAGCTGAAGACATTCCTCTCTGGATTGGCTGAAAAGACATCACCCATTACCATCAAATGGGATTACCAGCAGGGAAAGTGAGAGAGAGAAATAGGAGGGGTACGAACAGAAGAGAAATAAGCCCTAAACAAGGCAAACTGAGCGACAAAGAGAGGTCGAGTCCAAACCAGTCCCTGCTGGCAATGAAATGGTTAGTACAATGGCCTTTATGAACCAAAACTCCACTAAGCAAACCATCAATTAATGGTGTTATTGCATCCTAGAGTGAAGTGCCAACCCACTCACACATCAGTTTAAACTTGGAACGCAAGTGCAAAAGACAAAGCCACTAACAAAGCATCTTTTCCAGATATTTTGGAGGCTTTGAGTTTGAATAACCTACTTTTCTTGCCAAAACCCTGTGAAAAAACTGTGCTGACTAAAATTATTTTACTGCGCAGAGGACTTCTGATCTGTTTTCTGTACATTTTTTTTATTTATTCTATTCTTGTAACTAATTCTTTCTTTTTGTCTTCAAGTATATCACTTTGCTATCAGATATATATCCTTTATTTTCTTTTATTCTCATACTGTATATATACACATCACATCAAATTGTTCTCTCTCTTTATTCTTTTCTGTTTTTGTCAGTTTTGATTCATAGCTTTTTACCCAATTAAATTCTGTTGCATGTAAAACATTCTGCCCTAAATATAAAAATACAAAAAAACTTCATAACTAACCATTAAGCATTAAATGGTTACATTTCAACATGTTCTCTCACATATATCAGATCTGCATAAATGAACAGAAATAAGTTACTTATAAAATTACCTACATTCATCCATGAAAGTTACTTTAAAAATTGAAGAAAAAGTTTGTACCTTGTTTTTCACCTTGTTAAAGTTATTCCCGTCGCAAGTAGCTAATTCCTTGCAGGTGTGTGTGTGTGTGTGTGTGAGAGAGAGAGAGAGAGGACTGCGGCGCTGTCTCAGCTGCTCTCGTCTTTATAGTGAACGCTCAGACACGCGCTGAGTGACGCGGCGTCCCGCTGTAGTGAGCTGCTCTGACTCACTTACTGCAGTATGCCAGCTCCACTGACACAATAAAAGTCCGGCAACTCAACAACTTCCACAATAAAAGTACCCATACTCAGCTATAAAATGGTAAATAAATAAATAAATGTTTAATAATGTGTAAAGTATTCCCTTTATTTATTTATAAATAATATTATATATATATATATATATATATATATATATATATATATATATATATATATATATATATATATATATTATTTGAGCTAGGGCATGTTTTACAGCTCTTTAACATTAGACAACACCACTAAAGGATGGGGAGTTTCAGTATTGAGGGATGTTAATCAAAAATGCAAACAAATAATATTTTGGAAAATACCAACAAATATAATTGAAAATAAATGTGAACTAAAATAATTTTTTGTGGATATTACATATTAAATAAAAAGGAGAATCTGTTATTTTGTCATTTAAGGGCATATTCACACTAGGCATGGTTGTCTTGTAATTATCGTTCATCAGTAAAGTGAGAATATTTGTTATAAATCTAAATATACTCAAATTAATTGACAAGTGTACTATACAAGCAGGGTGTAGCTATGATGTGGCCATGAGTGGCTGGTCAGTGACACCCCTGTTGAGCAAACATTTTGACCACATGACAGCTGACTTTTTTTTCCGTTTAAATAACTGACACTGGTACAAAGGCCACGTAGCCTACACTCAAACTGAACTAAGTTGTCACTTCACCTCTTACTAATATGGAACAAATTGTGCAGTTTACTTACAATTATTTGCCATTTGATCCGTTTTATTGGAGCCCTACCGGTTTAACTTACGGTAGGCTATGCATGGATCAATCGAACCGCAAGTTTATCCGTCAAATATTGTATTATATTATATTCACACATAAAAACACGCAGCACTCTCTCGCACTGTATGACGTGAAAGAGTTCATATATATAAGAATATAAAACATTCAGAAGGAGTGAAATTTAAACCACTTACGTCACTCCTAATCCATGTGCTGGCCTTGGGTTATTCCTCCACTGTTTAAACCTTCAAATCTAACCCTTATAACATCTCGCACTTGGAAATGATATAAGTTTGTTTTAAAAACATCCTCTAAAGCATGTAAACTGAACACGCACTGGGAAGATTAAAATTAAATATTACATAATTTCACGTTATTTTTGTTATACACTTCAAATTAAAGTAAAGAACAAAAACACTGTCTAAACCTTGTAATTATTGTTGTTTTTTAATCTTAGATCATCTACAAGGCTTACTTTTTCCATCAGTCAGTCTCTTTGTTTAAATTTCAAAAGATTGTTTTAATCTGAGATTGTTTATTCAGATAAATCTGTATATCTTGCACTGTAGACACAGATTACTGACAATTTCTACATCTGCCTTAGATAAAATGTTCTGGAACATTTTCCAGCCTCTTTATCCCTTCAGTTTATTTCTGTTCTTGACAATTGCATTCTGCTGTGTTATCTGTGTATGTGTGAACGCATTCTGACTTATTTTAGACTAATGGGAGTATGGGTGCAGTTATCATTTCTCTCTGGGTGTGTAATGTCTATTTTAAGTAGTGTTCTGTATTCTTCTATGTTCCTCTCCTGGCCCTCGTGTGTGCTTGTGTCGGGGTCCAGATGAGTCGCCCCCACGAGTCGCTCCTACGGCTGGCAGAGAGGAACGGTCTGTTTAGTGCTCATGCTATCCTCAGGAGTGACTCATAACAGCTAGTAAATGCAAGATGATATCTGCTGGTGTCAATCACTACAATAGCCATCAAGCAATTTAAAAAAACAATCAAATATATAAAGTTAGTAATATCTATATCTGTTACCGTTTAGCTGGTGTGAAATGAAGGCGCACGAGGAAGACAATATACAAAGGGTTTCTTTTCATGATCACGGAGGAACAAGGCACATCCAACATAAACTTAGTTCACATCGGGAGACAACAATACTACAACAATCACGGACGAGGAAGAACTAAACAGACAGGGTATTTAAGCACACAGGAGGTAATCAGGGAAATGGAGACAGGTGGGGATTAATCAATTAACAACACAAGAACAGGAAAGAGACCAAATAAGGAAACTGAAAGTCACTGAATGTAACAGTTCGCCCCCTCCCGGAATGGTGCGTCCTCGCACCGCAAGAGGAATACCAGCGGAGGGTGGGGGTTCTGGAGGCGGGCGTGGGGCAGGCAAGGGGCAGGCGAAGAGGGAGCAAGGAGCTAGGAACCAGGGCGGAGTGGATGGAGGGAGGAGCCAGGGAGGAGCCCGGAGCCAGATGGTGCTCCAGAGACCAGCCAGGATGGAGATCCAAGGTGGAGTGGACGGCGGGAGGAGCCATGGTGGAGGAGGAGCCGACGACACCAGGGGGCCGACAGATGGAAACTGCGCCGGTGGGTGAGGAGCCCAAGATGGAGCAGAGCAGCCGCAGAGCCAGGGTGAAGCCGAGGATCCGGAGGGCCAAGGTGGAGCAGAAGGCTCAGGTGACCAAGGCGGGGACCTGGAAGACCACTGCAGAGCTGGAGTGACTGAGGATGGAGGCGGAACCAGAGGGAAGGAGGAGCCTGACAGAGCCGGAGGGATGGAGTGACAAGGCGAAGCCAGAGGAATGGAGTCCAGAGGCGGCGGATGGTCGACGACTGACCAAGGTGGAGCTGGAGGGACGAGGGAGCCCGGTGGAGCAGGTGGGATGCCGGGCCACGGCGGAGATGAGGGAGCTAAGAGCCAAGGCGGAGCCGCTGGGTCGAAGGACCGAGGAGGAGTCCAGGGCTCGGAGGCTGGAGGCGGAGACAGGGAATCCATACACCAAGGTGGAGCTGGAGGAGCTGCGGGACTGACTGGCACCAGCGGAGATGAGGTCGAGGAACTGGCTGGTCTAGGAGAAGATGAGAGAGGGAGGATGGGAGGGAACACAGGAGGGTCAGGGCTGGACGGAACCAGCGGAGAAACAGGAGGATCAGGGCTGGGCGGAACCAGCGGAGAAACAGGAGGGTCAGGGCTGGGCGGAACCAGCGGAGAAACAGGAGGATCAGGGCTGGGCGGAACCAGCGGAGAAACAGGAGGGTCAGGGCTGGGCGGAACCAGCGGAGAAACAGGAGGGTCAGGGCTGGGCGGAACCAGCGGAGAAACAGGAGGGTCAGGGCTGGGCGGAACCAGCTGAAGAGGAGCAGAGGAACTGACAGGTCTAGGAGGACGCGGGAGAGGGAGGTTGGGAAGGAACACAGGAGGGTCAGGGCTGGACGGAACCAGCGGAAGAGCAGAGGAACTGACAGGTCTAGGAGGAGGCGGGAGAGGGAGGTTGGGAGGCAACACAGGAGCGTCAGGGCTGGACGGAACCAGCGGAGAAACAGGAGGATCGGGAATTGCCTCCCCAAACCAGTCTATAAGGTCCATTAATTCCTCTCTATACTTCCCAGAAACCAAATGCAGCTCACCCTCAGTCACAGGAGTGTGGGCAGGGCTTTCCTCCACACCCTCGATCTCCACCAATCATCCCACGACGCACGGTGTTGCCGGCTCACACACCTGGTCAGTCATGCTCTCAAGTTCCTGCTCCCTGTCGGTGATTGGCTCGGGCTCTGCGGCTGTGGTGGGCTCTAGCTCCGTGCGGCGGGATGGCGGCTGGCTGGTCTCTGGTTCGGGAGTGGGGCTGGAGATATCCTCTTCGGCAGTGCAGATGGTAAATGGGGATCCATTTTTCTCCAGCACCCACTCCACGAAAGCGGCGAAATCCTCTCTGGGAGCGTTCGCTGGTAGGCGTGCCTTACACCACTCACTCAGGCCGGTGTAGTAGAAATTAAAGAGCGAGCGGTCGGGGAAGTGGGTAAGGCACGCCAGATTGAGAAAGTCCCTAGTATGATCCTCCAGCGAATGGTCCAGTTGCTCCAGGCACAGGAGTTGGACTGCTGGGATATCCATTCCGAGAGGGGGGAAAACAAAAAAAACAAAAAGAAAAACGCTGCTAAACTGTTTGGTCCGTGATTCTGTTACCGTTTAGCTGGTGTGAAATGAAGGCGCACGAGGAAGACGATATACAAAGAGTTTCTTTTAATGATCGTGGAGGAACAAGGGCACATCCAACATAAACTTAGCTCACATCGGGAGACAACAATACTACAACAATCACGGACGAGGAAGAACTTAACAGACAGGGTATTTAAGCACACAGGAGGTAATCAGGGAAATGGAGACAGGTGCGGATTAATCAATTAACAACACAAGAACAGGAAAAAGACCAAATAAGGAAACTGAAAGTCACTGAATGTAACAATTTCTTTCTTTTTACACTAAAAGCCCAATACTATACAGTACATATTCAGAATCCAGCTCATTTCAAAACACACTGATAATATATATGAACATACAGTATATGACTGAAAATTATTTAAAAGTATAGAAATACCTAAAGTGATAGTTCACCCCCCCCCCCCCCCAAAAAAAAAATGATGTCATCATTTACTCACCCTCATGTTCCAATACTGTATGACTTTCATCTTCTGCTGAACCCAAAAGCTATTGGAGAATGTGGTAACCAAATTGTTTTGGTGCTGATTCATTCATTTCCAGTGTATGGACAAAAAACACTTTAAACACATTAAAATATATTTTATGCTCGACAGAGGAAAGAAAAGTTTAGAATGACATGAGGGAATGTAAATTAATTTTATTCTAATGAATTTTAGAATTTAGTCAACTATCCCTTTAAGTATTTTTTCATCTGACAAAAATTACACACCTTTAACTATCAAGCTGCCCACAATAATCCTAAATAAGCAAACAATTATCTGGAAATCTGCAAACAATGCAATTCCCAGAGTGCCAGAGACTGTGAGAATGTGTCATAGATAGTGTGCCTCTTCCTCACAAACACTATCTATATGTCTCATATGCCAAACATTTCTGTCCACTGTCCAGAATAAACACCTTTAAGCTCTTGACCAGACCATCGGTCAAGACTTTAATTTTCCATCCTGTCAACACACAAGTGCACCGCTCTCTCATTACAATATCAACCCCATTCTCGAGCAGTCATACACTTAAGTAATGATTCATCCAAAAATGAAAACAGAAAAAATGATTTGTCCATACACTGAAACTCAGTGAGGTCTAATGTTGTTTTGGACCACAGTGACTTGTATATCATACAGTTTTGGAATGACATGAGGGTGAGTAAATGGATTTTCTTTTTTGGGTGAACTATTCCTAACTAAAACTATTCTGTTTTACATCAAATCTATAAATATGGCCTTTTATCTATGAATGTGAACTCGCATTCTGAACTCCCATTCCAAACCAGCATCTGAACAACTTCTAAATGACTAGTTTTTCTACTCTTAAACCACTTTTGCTTCTCTCTTTGACTTTTTTTCTCTTTCTCCAGTAAAATATTTTTTTATTGAGATGGTGGCCTGTTCTGGACTCTATCTTCCATATTTGGAAAGCTGCTCTATTCCCAGTGGTCACTTTAACACCACTAGCCAATACAGCACCAAGCCTCCGATCCCCCAGCCAATCCCACATCCCCCTGTCTCCTTATAAGGACTGCACATAGTCAGTAGTGTTTGTCTTCACTCAGGACTTCTTGGCCACACTGTGCTGCTCAATCATTCTAAAGTAAACTGGCTGAATTGGTCAAAAACAAAGCTAAAGTTTTTACTCTACAAGTTAACTATGATAAATGTGTTAGCCTTTTTCATGCTGGGGTTATTAAAATGTGTATTTTATATTATAACCACATATAAGCAACAGCAATACCTACTTTCAGACCAGTACTTGTTTTGAAAGGATGTATTAAAATGGTCAAAAGTGACACTAAAGAAGTTAATACTGTTACAAAAGATTTATATTTAAACTTTTTATTCATCCAAGTATACTGAAAAAAAACATGGTTTCCATAAAAATATTAAGCAGTACAACTGTTTTTAACATCAATAACAATAAGAAATGTTTCTTGAGCAGCAAATCAGCATATTAGAATGATTTCTGAAGGATCATGTGACATTGAAGACTGGAGTAATGATGCTGAAAAAAATTCAGCTTTGCTTAATCATAAGAATAAATTATGCTTTAAACATATTAAATAAAATGAATTAATAATTTAATAATATTTCAAAATATTTCAGTTTTTACTGTATTTTTTGATCAAATAAATGCAGCCTTGATAATCATATAAGAGACTTCTTTCTAAAACATAAAAAAATCTTACAAACTCAAACTTTTAAACGGTACTGTACGTACTTTCAGGCGACTTGCTAATTACCTACCTTGCCAATTAGCAATTAACTACAGTATTTTTACGAGCCTCAATTGTATCATTTATAAATAAATAAACAATAAAAGTCACAGTCCACAGTGGAAACTCTGGGTTAATTTATAAAAATGAGGCTCACAAGTCCAAGAAAAACCTATTTGTGCATTTTATCTGCAGAGGTGCAAAAATGACAGGAAAACATTTGGGGAGCTGTGTCACTCAACAAAATCGCCTGCAATAAACCATTTTTTGTAGTGTTTAAATTGAATTTTCTTGTATAAAGTGTCACTATATGCTTGTTTTCTTTTGGATGTGCTTCTAAACCACACGTAACGCCTGTGCAAGAAAATGATTGTTAATACACCATTTGGGTTTTTACAAGCAACACCTCATAAACAAACCAGCTTTGAGAAGCAGGCTGAGTCACACGCCAGAAATGCAACCGGCTGACCAGCGCTAAGCAGATTTAACCATAATGCTGGGCACAACAGTATGGTTTCAGCAGTACCTCAGTGCTAAAGCGTTATCTGTGTTCACTACCATGGTGATTTAAATTGAAAAACTGACTGGAGAACCTAAATGATATGGTGAAATACAGAGCTACTGCCACTGAGTTAGGTTTTTCAGGCTATTAGACCTCCTTCACTGGAATTAAATTGATCAGAATAAAACAGACGTACTACCACAATAACCACATCAGCACTGTAAAATCAAGCACGACATCTGAAACTAAAAACCCCATTCATTTGAGAGAAAGCTGGTGTGGTTGCGGTCAAGAATAAGAGAGCTCACTGAAATGTGACCAGATTGTTTGAGAACAACCCTCAGTTTGCTGCAGTTGTCTCTAGTGTCCATGACAACAACCCCACTGTGGCTCGTGGAGGTTTGTGGCAGGCGGTGCGGTATGGCAGCAATGCAGTCGGCATGAAGATAGCAATACAAGCACTTCAACGAGGATTAAAGACTTCCTTTCTCATCTGTTATCCACTCTGTCTCACTCTTTATCTCTGTCTGTCTTTCTCTCGTCTACTTTTGCCACCATGGCAATCCACTAATCCAGAATAAACAAAAATCCTCACTGTTATGGCGAGTAATCATTTAAATATAAACACATAATGAATAAGGAGGTAAATGATTGCATCATTTACTTCAAAAAAGGCTTCCTAGGAAACATTTTGCGTCTGTTTGTCTGAAGTAGGGTGTGGATTTCTGGCTCATCAGGTCATGACCCCTGAGCCAATATAGTGCATTTATACATCACAGACTGGTCTTTTTGTCACAGTAAGTGAAGGATTATGGTGGTTCTGACAGGAGACAATAGCTTTTAATTCCTGGAAGAATGTAAAAGGATCTGCCCTACCCCTCACCTCACCCTTCATACGTCACTAAAACATTGATACAAAAAATAAAGTTAGCAAAAAATTATGTTTGATCTCAAATCTCATGAGAATAACATGACGTAAGAGTAATACTTCTTACATTTCTCAAAACAACTCCATAATTGGAGCAAAAGAGCTGATTTAAACAGCAAATATATGAGCCTATTTTTGAAAATATTGGAAATGAGTGGATTTTGAATGCAATTTCCACCAATAATAATAATAATAATTAAAGTATTGTATATAAAACATTATATTGCATGGTGATCACTGGCTATTAAAATCAGGGGTTATTATATAAAATAAATTATTAATCAATAAATTAGTAAAAAAAATAAAAATAAAACTATTGATAAAAATATTTGTTTTATATTCTACGATTCAAAAGTTAAGGGTGGGTGAGATTTTTTTCAACTAAAAAATACAGTAAAAACAGCAATTTTGTGAAATATTATTGCAATTTAAATCATATTCAAATAGAAAACAATTATTTTAAAATGTAATTTAATAATTTATTCTTGTGATGGCAAAGGTGAATTTTCAGAAGCCATTACTCAAAGATCCTTCAAAAATCAATATGCTGTTTTGGTTTGTTTTTTTGTTTTTTTTTAATAATAATTTATTTTCCAGTTCTTTTTCAGGACTCTTTGATGAATAGAAATTTCAAAAGAACAATTTTTATTTGAAACTTTAAACAATGTAAAATTGTAATTTTAAATCAATTTAATGTGTCCTTGCTGAATAAAAGCATTAATTTTTTGGCATTAAACAAAATAAAAAAAAGAAAAGAAAAGAAAGCTTTTGAACGGGTAGAGTATATATATAATATATAAAGTTGGGAGACCTCTGCACACAAAACCAACTTTTTTTTCTTTGGTCATGTCTTATCTCGCCTAGTGGTATATAGTCTTCGCCAACTGGAATCAGAACATTTTTAGGTGGCTTGCTTCAGAGAGTGTGAGTGGTGGTATCAAATAACCACTATGCTGATGCCAAGAATAGAATCCAAGACCAAACAGACAGTACATTTACAAAAACATATCCTGTGTTCTCATGAAAGAAGAATTGACGTTAATTTGATACACTGAAAAAAAAAGGCTACAAACAAGATTTTCAGAAGACTCTCACACTCACACAAACCTACAGCACAAATATATTATAATCCGGCTTTAATTCAAAGGGGCTTTGTGAAATGTCTCACTATGTTGGCACTCATATTCATCAACCTGCACAGCTGATATCAGACACCACCTGCTGCGTATCTTTAATTCATCATACACACAAAAATACATACTGAAAATGTACATATGTGACAGCACGTTTACCCCAGAGCATAATGCAGACAGTCTTCTCACTTTCTGTCTCTGTGTGGTATGGACTTTACACACTGTGAAGCATGTTCCCATAAAACCCGTGATTTCAGCCCAAGCTCATAAATCAGAGGTGCACACAACCATCTCTCTCTTACACAGATGCTACTCTGAAAATAAACCTCAGCTGTAACAGGGATTTAGTTGTTCAGATAAATGTCACAAATTGAGTAATGTGCCTTCATTATGAGCTTAATTTTTATATGCCATATTTGCCTCAGAATTGACCCACAAAGCCTTTCCTCTGAGATGACTGCAGGTGGACGACCACTAAAAACCCTGCTCGTTCACACCTCTGTTTCTGTCTATCTCTCTTTCCCTTCCTGTGCTGAAGGACATTGGCCACTGTCTATATCACAAGGGCCCTCCTGCTGTCAAACTAATTTTTCCAAAACACACTGCACAGTTTCCTGTATGGAGTGTATCGCTGCACGGTGTTGCATCATAGGCAGGAAGAACGAACAAGGGATCAAGTTTGAAGAGATTTGAACATGTTAATCAAACTGAACAGTGCAAAGGTGTTAAACGATGAAGGATGTTCACTCAACACTTGGTCAGGAAAAATGAACAAGCACATCTAATGCCCCACCAACATAAATCAATTCAAATAATTTGTATGAATGTAAGCAGAGTTGGTATCTTTCTGTGGGTCTTGCATTTAGTTTGGCACTGAATGTCTTAAAAATTTAAAATTTAGGTGAAAATACATTTTTTAGTAGGAGATCTCTTCAAATTATAAAAAGGTAAAATTTTAATTCTGTCATCATATACTTATTGTTCCAAAACCTGTTTGAATTAATTTCTTCTGTGGAACACAAAATAATCTTTTTTTTTCTATGCAATTACAACAAATGTGAACTGAAGCTTTCCAGCTTTAAAAACATTGAACTTGTGGGCTATATTATAAATTTTCAAAAATCATACAGTACAATAACTTTATGTGATGAACAGACTGAATTTAAATCATTATTCACTGATTCACAACAACCATCACACTGTAAAATGTGTGTGTGATTTTAACTGTAAAAGACTGTATACATGTTAAAATATTAATATTCAGTTATTTTTTTGGTGTTTTGTCATTATTATATATTTGGTAATTTAATGTAATTACATTTTAAAATATGTTTTTTGTAAGTAGAAAGTCATTGTATAAAATACAGTGAAAAAAACGTAAATTGACACTCCCAGAAATTCCCTGTATGACGCTTCATAATTGATGTTATCCGTTTGTACATTAGGTTTAATCTTACATCTATTGTTGTTAAATTAATGTTTATTGCATTATTTCAGTATCATGTGTGTCACCATGATGGGGTTTAGTGTTTGTGTGAATGACTCTGTGCACCTTCTATATATAAGTATTGCCATCCTCAGCTTGTAGAAAAGATGTTTGTGTTGAGCTTTGGTTCATCATGTGACTTTCTCATCACCACCAGTTTTTGGTGGTTATCAGTGCATTACAGTGAGGGAAGTTGTGGCCTAATAGTTAGAGAGTCCAAAGGTTACAAGTTCGAGTCTCGGGCCGGCGGGAATTGTAGGTGGGGGGAGTGAATATACAGTGCTCTCTCCACCCTCAATACCACGAATGAAGTGCCCTTGAGCAAGGCACAGAACCCCCAACTGCTCCCTGGGTGCCACAGCATGAATGGCTGCTTACTGCTCCGAGTGTGTGTTCACGGTGTGTGTGTGTTCAGTGCTGTGTGTGTGCACTTAGGATGGGTTAAATGCAGAGCACAAATTACGAGTATGGGTCACCATATTTGGCTGTATGTCACGTCACTTTCACCCTTTACTTTCACAATGGTTCAAAACAGATATAAGTACTTCAGTATGTTGGTTTATTAACATTACATCAGTTAATTAAATACATTATTTTATTGTGAATTTAAGTTAAGTCTGTTAAGCCTAAAATGTTGCTAACATATTTTTTACGGTGAAGTTCTGGCAACCACAGCTGCCAGTATTTTACTGTAAATGTCACAGATATTTTTTTTTTATACAGAATGTGTTTCAAAAATTTACCTTTTGTGTTGGACAGAAGAAATGAAGTTTGGTTCGGAATGACATGAGGGTGAAAAACCCTATGTAAAAACTGTTCATTTTTGGGTAAAACTGCTCAAGATAGATAGATATATGAAGGGAGAAATGGCTGAGAGAAAAGAATAACATATTTACAAGCAAGCAATTGCTCCAAATTAAATAATTTAGTAGGCAGCACAAGATTGATTTTTTTATTTTACATGACATGCTAATCATATCAAAGCAATACTGTTGTGCCAGCAAAAGCCCAAAAGCCCATCGCTGAAACATGACACCAGGTGAAGTTTATCACTCTTTAACTAGTTTACTCAAAGAACATGACCAGAGCTGCAAACTCATACTTTCCACTCGTCTTCTAATTGGCTCTACGGTAATTCGGCAAACAACATAATCACAGATGTAATTAATAAATCACCCTAATGCTGAAATAATGTTTCAGATCACAGGGGACCTGTAAAAGTTAAATGTCAGCAGCTACAACATGACCTTAAATTCCCACTTAATCATTTTATTCAAAGCACTGATGTGAACAGCAAGTTATGGGAATATCCAAAGGAAATCAGCTGGAATGTGTAAACGGGATCGGAGGGTCAGAAGGCAGGGTTCAGGTCTGGTTGTACCTGGAAGATGCAGAGAAACGATAACCTGCCACACAGCATGCAGAAATTACCCTTGGTAATTGTACAATTATAAAATTCCTGTTTTTACAACCAAATGACAAGGTGCAGTGACTACTGCTGGTAGAAAGCAGTGGGGTGGTGTGTTTTTTTCAATGGGGGAGGAGAGTCTCACTACCTTCTCCCTGTTGTGTTGTTTCTAGCAGTTGATTTGTGACGTTACAGTGGAAAATCTTTTCGGGGGAAGCAGCTTTTTATGGCAATAACTTGCAGAAGCTCAAGCAAAGACAGGGTTTTACAAAACGGCATGCCATTTAAACCTCAGCTTGGACCTCATCCATGACAAGAAACAATTTTCCTTTCATAGCTATTCACATGCCCGTCAAAAACCCGCGCCATATGCATTATTCACACTCAGGTCGCATTAACCTATTCTTTGTTTTACCTTTCATTTGAGAGGTCGTCTGCTTGCTCATTTGATCTGGAATCACAGAATGAATGGGGAAATGTATGGAGAAAAGTCACAAATAAAACCACAAGGACTAAATGTTGCCCTGTATGTAAAGCTTTCCATTTAAATGATTTATTGTGTTTACACTAACGAGAATGCACATGATTTACTTTTTATTTTCTCTTTCTTCCCAACATCCACCCACTAAACACACACACATGCTACTTTTCCAGGGTTTTAAAGAAGGAAAGGCACCTGAATCAAATGGAAATAAGTCAATAACCATGGAGACAAACAGCTCAAATAGTCTTTTCAAATAAATAAGTAGGCCTGTGTAAAGATATGTGACCACAAGAGCATAATGTCATATTCACACAAACACAAACTTCAATGCCACACATAATCCAGACAGATTACAGAGCTAAACTACATTTATTTATGAGACTGGCTGTGCCTAGAATCAACAAAGGGGAAGTATTGGCCTAATGGTTAGAGAGTTTGACTCCTAACCCTAAGGTTGTGGGTTCAAGTCTTGGGCCGGCAATACCACGACTGAAGTGCCCTTGAGCAAGGCACCGAACCCCCAGGGGGCTGCAGCATAAATGGCTGCCCACTGCCCTGGGGTGTGTGTTCATGGTGTGTGTGTATTTCACTGCTGTGTGTGTGCACTTTGGATGGGTTAAATTCAGAGCAGGAATTCTGAGTATTGGTCACCATACTTGGCTGTATGTCACGTCACTTTCAAGAGTTCCTCTTAGACACTTTTGCTTTTATGTTGCTGCAATTCACGTTTATGAATCTGCAGTTTCATGCTTTGATCACAGTCAGAATAAAAGCTCATGTAACAATTCTCGTTTATTTCACTGTAAGCAACAAAACGATTGATTCAAAATGTTAAATGCTATGATGCTTTGGGTGCAACATCATCCACTCTGACCTCATTGCTAAAGAGTGACCAATAATATTTTTGTAAAATACCTTTTATTTCTTTAGAATATATGACCACCATGTTGTAATTATCTTTACTCTATAAACAGACTAATCAGAAATAACTAAAAAAATGGAACTGGTTTAGTGAGTTGTGAACTCAATTGCAGCTCTGATCAAATTCACTGACTGAGTTTGATTCAAACCACTAATGCCAGGTACACACTGGATGTTTTTTAAAGTAGTCAGATTGCTGTTCTTCTCACTACATGCATATTACATGACGAATCAGAGACGAGGTGAACACTTTAACGAGATGAATTCTGACAAACTCACATATGGATCTTTCCTGACTAGCTTAGACAAATAAAAAATGTTGAATTGTCGCAAATGTTTTTTGTCGATTGTAGCGCTAAGAACCAGTACATCTTGGAGATTCACTGGGACTAATCGCAGGCATGTAGGTACTGGTTTGCTCTGCATGTTAATGTTGTGCCCTTGGGCAGTGTACTTAACCTTATCTTGACCCTAAAAGCATTGCACGGCCTCTGACATGGTGATAAAGGAACGGAATGCATTTGTTCTCTGAGTGGGGCTTTCCCATTAAACCACCTACTGACATACGCAGGCAGCTGAGTCTGTGTTTATTTCACTTACAGTATGTTTATTAGTTTGATGCTGGTAGGGTATAATAAAAAATGTGGCTATTTTCATATTATTTAATATGATGAAAGCTGCACGTCAAATAAATATAGTATGAAAAAGTAAATGTCCGAATGTGTAATATTCATGAAGAAATACCTAGATGACACACTCGGCATCAGATGGTCATTATACTATCCCATGAGGCCACAGAACAGGAGTCATTAAATTTGTAAATGGCAGAGAACAGCAACACATCTAAAGTCATTAGTCTCATATCAGTGGCATTATGATGGATTGTATTCATACTAAACACCTACATACTTACAGACACACTGCACAGTACACCACACCATTTGAAAAGTTTGGGTTCAGTAAGATTTTGAATGTTTTTTTTAAAGAAGTCTCTAATGCTCACCAAGGCTGCATTTATTTGATCTAAAATACAGTAAAACATTAATATTGTAAAATATTATTACAATTTCAAATGAGTTTCTATTATATTTATATTTTAAAATGTAATTTATTTCTGTGTTGGTGGTAAAGCTGAATTATCAGCAGTCTTACTCCAGTCTTCAGTGTCACATGATTCTTCAGAAATCATTCTTATATGCTGAATCAGTTGTACTGCTTACTATTTTTGTGGAAAATGTGATATATTTTTTTCTGGATTATTTGATGAATAGTTCAAAGTTCAAAAGAACAGTATTAATTTGAAATATAAATGTTTCTTAACATTATAAATGTCTTTACTGTCACTTCTGATCTAAATCTAAATATCTTGACCCCTAAATTTTAAAAAAGGTAGTGTACTTTTATTTAATTGAATGCAGTACAAACTCTGAAAGTCAGTGCCTAGTGGAAGCTTTTTTTTTTATCACCCATTAGGCAGTAGCAGGTGGTGTTAGTGGGAGGGACATTCTCATTCTAAAGTGCATTTGATTGGACAAAAATCTGTCTAGTACAGGATGAGTCATCAGCATTTTTTGGTTCATTTTCCCTGAAAAACACTGTAAATTTGAAATGCGTTTATCTGCAAATGTGAACGCTTGCACTAACATAGGATGGATTCAAAGCTAAAGCTACAAAACTCTTGATTTGATGGCTTCATAAATATAAGGTTGTGATGATGTACAGGATTCAGCTGCAGTACTCCCAGTTTAGGTTTGGGTTTGGTGGGGAGAGGTGGAGCCTTAACCGCTGAAGGTGATGGAGGCGGAGTTTCAGCTGTTTCCTTCACACTTGAAGGTGATGGTTAGAGTCTCATCTGGTGGCTTGTTTAAGGCCTGACCATTTTTGTAGAGGTCTGTCAGGTAGACTTTCCTGAGGCTCTTTATCAGTGGAGACCTGAACAGGCAGAGCAGTGACCCTGGGCCAGACGTCCAGCTCATTGATCTGGAAGGCCTCGGCACTCGGCGGGGTTTTTTGGTGGGACTTCCAACCAACTAATCTCAGTTGGAGGAGGAGGGGGAGGCAGGAACGATTGGTTGTCCCTCAAACACACTATCATCCCCGGATACGCCGCGTTGCTGGGCAAATCTTCAGCAACTAGAAATCCAAGATAACAGAAGACATAATACAGTTCATTATAGCCGGTGAGAACAGATTTCTTTTTCCTGTTAAGTGGGTGATGAAATCCAGATGACTCATGTCACAATGCACTTCAGTGGAATAAACAAGGAAATATGGGGTATATGGAGTAACACATGAAATCACTTTCACTTCATAGTTTTGTCATTGTAGAACAATCAGTTTTTACGATGCTTTAACAATCATTGCAAAATGCAGACACACACCTAAAGTGGAAGAAAACGTATTATAATTACCCATAATCCTGGTCTAAACAGTTTAATCCACAGGTAAAACATAATCCAAATCTTTATCAGACTGGAAATCTGGCTGAGATTGTCTCAGATTTACTTAAATGGCTCTGTAGTAAACTTGAGGCTTAAGAACTCCAGGAAATATAAGTACACCCACTCCATCATGCAGTGTAAACATTCATCCCTCTCCCTGTCTTTGCATTGTGACACATACAGCTATCAGCTCATACTGTATCCTCTCTCCGCGCCCAACACTGCCGGCTCTGGAGTGTTGTGAGACAGGTGTGGCTGGTTGGCCTCATGCAATTGACCTGTTTTCAAGATGTACCAACATTAGGCCCCATAGAAATGTCATCAAAAGATCACATGATGGAGTTGCTATGACTTTTTTGGAAAGGGTATTTTAGTTACTGCTTTGTAAATAAATGAAATCATTAAGATTCCTGTGTTACATCACTAATAAATTACTACTTAATATGAAAGCATGCTGTAATGTGTTGAAAACCATCAACTGACTGTTTCCTGTGCTTCTTTTCCTTTTCAGAGGTTTATTTAATCCCTTGGCCTTCTTTCAACTAAATCATGTCATATTACAACTTAACACTCAAAAGAATACTGGACTTTGGGCATAAATTAGGGGCAATTCATTTTGTGTAAAAGAACAATTATGTAAAACATCACTACATTTTTGTTTAAATCATTTATGATTTTATGCTTGATAAATAAAATAAGCTTAATACAAGAGATATTCTTTGAAAGCAAGTCTTTATTTTAAAAAATTTTCTTTCTTCATCAAGAAGAATCTGGTAATATTATATATACACTACTGTACAACAGACTGGGGTTAGTAAGATTTATTTATACAATAATTCAGTTAGGATTCATTAAACTGATTTCTGTTTTTTTTTTTTTACTTTCTATTTATCAAAGAAATCATGTAAAGACAAGTTGTAACATGTTCCCAATAAATGATTAAGATGCACAATTTCTTTTTGCAAAATTACTAATAAGAAGAATTTCTTGATATTCAAATCAGCATTTAGAATGATTCTGAAGATTCATGACACACTGAATGACTGAAAATTTCATCTTAGCCATCACATGAATAAAATCATTGATTGAGTGACTGATAATTGATAAGGATTGATTGATTGTAATAATATTTACCAGTATTGCGGTTTTTAATGTATGTTTTTCTAAATGCGATAGTCTTAGTGAACATAAGAGACTTTCACAAGCATTTTAAAAGATCTCTCTGACCCCAAACATTTGATTTAGATAGATACTTGTTATTTATTACACTGTTTTGTTCATTAAATTTTCACATGAATATTGTTTCTTTCAATTTGAATCTCGTGCACCAATATACCACCAGGCTACTTTAAATATTTACATATACCATGAACTCTGAGCCTCAGTATATAGTTATTGTAGATACAGTGTAAACAAACATTGCACCTGGGGTGACAGTTGCGTTGTGCACAGTTGATATTAACTGAGCCGTACTGGTTAGCTGCAGTGCAGCAGAATAGATCATTCGTAATCTTCAGGGAACGCCTCGCCCAATCACCAAAGTACAGATTTCCTCTGCAAGACCAATCACAGGCACAGCCGCTCAATTACTGAATCATCAACTCATAGAGCAAACCAGATTAAAAACAGATTTAATCAATTACACGGTGACACACACACATAGGCTTAAATCATTCAAATTAATTCGCTAGACAAGACTACTATAAATGGCCAGTTTTACAACATAATCTATTGCACTGTTATGGAGCATACAACAATGCTTTCTGTCAGAGACATGAGAATCACATTTCCTGTAATGAGGAAGGGATGTCGCAAGGTGACAGACAATTGAGACAAGACAGGTGTGGGTGAATACTAGACAGTTACTTGATGGTTTACAGAGGTGATTCATATAGCGAGAGCCAGAAGTCTACTGCCCCACAAACCGCGGGCTGTCTCATTCCCTTTCATGTTTCCCCCTATGAGGCTGAATTCAGTAAATTGCTTGACACCACTTGTGAGCACATAGCAAAGGTTGAGAGTATAAACATGGAGGACAGTGAGAACTGCGATTACCTGTTACACACCATGACACCATTACAAGTACAGGCCTCATATTAAACTGTAGGTGGTATTCTTGTCAACCAAACATACTATGTATTACTCAATCCTTCATTGTTTATCATGCATTATTTGCTCGTCAATGCAACAAAAACATTATGCAATGCTCGCCTTCCACCTTCCTTTGTCATGACGAATTTACAACATTATTATATGGGAATTGGGGGGGGGAGTGACTGGCCATACTCCACGGATTGGCATGATGCCGTCTGGGAAGGTCTAATGTACAAATTTGATTTATGAATGAGACAGATATGGTCTACCTGAAACTATTGAGCAGATTGAGAAACACCAAAAGTTACTACAAAAAAAACAAAAACTAAGAGCAAGACGGTAAGCCACCCACAAGTGGACTCATAAGCTGCCGTATGGCAATGTTGTTTGTACAGGTGTTCATTTGTTCCGTTAAATCAGAGATTTTCAATGTCATTCATCACTAGTCTGCATTATTGCTGCATAGATGATTGTAGTAATGCTGTAACACATGTGGGCATTACAGAGAAATTATTAGTGCTTGATAAATCCTTATGTACATTATGATCAAGCGCAGTATGTCGGAAACCGGCCGAAAGTGCAAGCTGACCCAAGTAAAAAACTCAACCAGGTTCTGGTCTGCCGGATCTTGCGCTCTGCATGAAAAATGGGATATGGGAAATTAAGAGAGAAACATCAAACACCATAGCAACTCAACTAATTATCAGTCCAACCAATAAACTCAAACATAATTTCTAAAACAGTTTGCAATAGTTACTCAAAAAAGGAAAATTCCAAAAACAAACATTTATTCATTTTTGTTCCAAAAGGTCCCCTGGCATGACTTAAGATTTTCTCCCTTGGAGCATATTTAAATGAATAAATCTGGTCATGACTCTGGGTTTTCAAGTACAGAATAAGCATTGAAATCTTACCATACAAGTATTATAAAATCCGTGTTCCATCTGAGCTTCTTGCGCAGAAAAAAAAATCAAGTACATGCAAGTGTGAGTAAATATCTGAAAGAAGTTTGTTTTCATTTTTTTGGATGAGCTCTTCATTTAAATTTACAAATTGGGATGAAAAAAAAAAAAGGCTGTTTTAAAGATAACCCCATCTGCATCTGTTGGCAATTGATAGTGCTTGTTTTTGCAGATTTAAACATGATTAAACATGTCATTTGCTGTGGTCGTGGATACATGCTCTGAGAAGTGACATTATTGTAATCTGCTCGATAAGTCATGGTTTCTCTGCGCTAGGGGACGTCTGTTGTGAAGTGTGAATTGACCTTAAAACACACTAGTATGTGTGCTATCATAAGTTACATAAAAATCAATGTCAGTAGCATGAACAGCTCCCCCAGCATATAAACATCCACTGTGGTATCCCAGAAATCAAAATACATATGAAGAATCAGCGATCGCTAACACTTGCTAAAGAACTACTGAATGACCACTTTACAATTGTTGCTGAGTTACTCTTACTCTTCTGGCAGGATGCGGAAAGTCAGGGGATTCCTGCCGATCCTCCTGGCCCTCTCGAAAACCCACTGCAGACCCGCAGAGGAAGACTACCTCTCACCCGGCACTCCAGCCTACACACACCACCTGCCCCTTCAGATGCTCTGACGCACTTCCTGCAACATCTACAGGATGACGAAGGAGCAACCGCAGATCGTGGTATACACTGGAAATACAGAGGTGAGAGAAGGGTAAACAAAGCGGAAGTGAGGAGAGAACAGACAGATGAAAAAGGTGTACAACCACTAATTCTGCTCTTTCTTCATCACCTCTTTCATTCTCAAGTACACACACATTCACACTGAAGACATAACAGACATATTGCAGGGGAGAAATTGGTTAGCCAACCCATTAAAGAAAGGCTGAAGAGTAGTTGTTGTACTACCTGTGTGTCGTGAGTGTGCTTGCTATTCCTGTGTTCGCTTCTCTTTGAAGCTTTGTGTTATAGTGTGCGTTTAGACATTTGCTTGATGCGTACACGTGATTGTGTTTTATTAGGTTTATTTAAAGTTCAAGGTAAGAAGTAGTATGTCTTTCAATGCCAGCCATTTCATTTGCTGTGCTTGTTGTGTTCAGGTCTATGATGGATGACACGAAACCATATCTATAAAAAGGGCCACATCGTCTCATTAGAGGAAGCTCTAAAGTCTCTCGAGAGAGCAAGATTGGCTGTGGGATAATGGGGGAGGGGTTTAAAAACTTTTTCTTTAGCGAGGAGATGCAGAAAACTGATTTAGCACAACTAAAGAACAAACATAGCATTTGGCATTGAACTTCTGACACCATCTGTGTGTGTTGTGCGCAGTGTGTTCTGTGCTCTTGTGTGTGTGTGTGGGTGTGTGCTGTGTGGATTGTCGTCCATTACCTATAGAAGGTTAGGGGGTGCTTTAACAGGAAGCATCACGCAGCCATAGAGTGAAGAAACTGGACTCTGCGACCTGAAGAGAGAGGGAGTGGTGTGGGTGGGGAAGAGAGACGACAATAAGTGTGCTTATAATGGATCTTTCCAGAGAGTATGAGAAGGTCCAATCTGCTGGTTGTCATTCAATAGATGAGTCTTCAGACATTGTGATAGATTAAATTATTGACTACTTTTTCTAGTAGATAACTTCTTAGGAATCTTTTTCTAGGTTTGAAGACTCAGTCTGAAGCCTTATAGTATACAGTTTCAGTGCCAAAATAGGAGGTATAATCTGCGTGTGTTATTTCTTATCTCTTTGATGCCCGTGTAGAAGGGAAACGCCGGGCTGAGAACCAGTGTGGAGCAGATGTGGTTGGGACTCTGCGGCTACTTTTGGCTGGCATGATGTGATGTATCATCAGGCGAAAAACGGAGCTGGTTTTCTTTTGTTGCCCTTAAGAGAAAATATAAGTAACACATAAACAAACCTCATTCAGATCTACGAGGAGAACATAATCATCAACACTACAAAGGTCATCCTTTTCAAAAAAAACATTTAGATTATAAAGTAAAGAAGCACTTCTCACATCTTGCAAATATTCATGTGCATTTGCAACCAAGAAATAGACCTTGTGCAAGAACATGGCGTATTTTGAGTTCATCCTGTATGACAGTTGAAAACATTTTTTCCAAGACATGACAAGGTGAATCGAATCTTTGGCTTTGTCTACAGTCCATTAAAATTCTTCACAAGTGAAGTACCTACATTTTTCATTATATGTTGACCCAGTTAAGTAAGCGTCACAATATAACAACACAGGGCTAAATACAGAAACAGAACCAAGCCAGGCTTATATTTTGCCTCAGAATAAATCAGTGCTGTCAAAATTATGTTCTTTTTTTTTTTTTTTTTTTGTTTTTTTGTTTTTTCATTTTGTTTCAGTGATGGTCAGGGTTATTATTATTTACACTAACACTACCTAAAACCCAATCTAATCTATCCATACATCCATCCATCAATTTCCAAAACGCTTTATCCTCTGCTGCGGTCACTGGAGGCTGGAGCCTAGTTCAGCATTTTTGGCCACAGGCCATCTCCAGAGTCATCCTGAAACGAGATGACGAGATCCATCTCAGGATCACACACACGGACAAGCAGCTGTGCATTTCACCGTATGCTGCCATGGTATTTGCGATTGTGGACCGTTCAGAAGATAAACATAAAACCATTAAAAGAATTGTGGTTACTTGATCAGGTATAATTAAATAAATTCAATCTGAAATAAATAAAATAGAAAAAAACTCGAGAACATTTCATATGCAAGTAGTTGCCAAGGCAACATTTATCTTTTTTTAGATTAAATATATTGTTTAGTTTAACTTGATGTACTAAAATAGATAAAAAGAAAATTTAAATAAATTAAAAAAAAAAAAAATTACAACAGACCCACCAACAAAGGACGAATACAATTCAAAATTACTAGTTTAACTAAAATTAAATAGTGAAAATTAAAACATAAAAACCTTCTCAAATATGAATTAAAAAATATAATCGTATCTTCAATAATACGAAAACACAATAGTGCTTAGGGAAACAGGATCCCTAGGTTCCAGTATGTTTCTGATGCCCAATGGGCAGATCTTTGCCAGAATGAAGTGAGATTGCTATCCTATTTGAGACATATTATAAAAACGTGTACATGTGGTATATCAATATGCTATATACCACCTCTAATGGCCAATACAAGTTTATTGTTAAAGTCTTAACAGTGGTTTGTTCTATGACTTTAAAAAACCATTAGGGGCCAGAACTGAAACTACCAGCTTGAAAATCGTCTTTCTTGCATTTAAACTAGTATTGTTCTGTCAGCAGTTACGTAGGCGCCGCAGTAAAGAATTTAGTGCTGGACAATAGGCGGGGCGTGCTGACGTGAACAGTAATTTTTGAGCCTGACCTTATTGAATATGCTATTGTTAGGAGTTTCCCTTTCAGAAGCAAAAATTTATAGGAGCGGGTGTATTAAAATGAATCATGCCACATCGATTTACTAACGTCTGCGCTCATCCCAAAATTGCTGGTATCTGTGATATTATTTACCACCACAAAAAAAGCAGTGTATGAATTTGTGCTAGCTCTTGGTAGATTGTGGTTGTCATTATGCCGAAATATTCTGGACTGCATCCCGTGTTACTGTTAATGATGCGCCATCGTCAGGTACCTCCCCCCCCAGAACTTTCCACTCTCATTAGTGCGTTTTTGAATTGGCCCGCTCTCTTTAGGATAATTTAGGCCGGTTTAGTAAATGTCGCTCCCACAAGTCATCTCTGTGTGCGTCCGGTTAATTGCTCTCTAAACATGCACCAATTTACACACACACACACAACAAACAAACACACACCCACACCCAGCACACACACACACACACACACACAGAGTGGAGTTATAATATGAACTCCACAATGCTCATGAATTTTCACGATGCAGTTTGCCACCTTATAAATGACTTTGACACGCGTTACATACACATTGGTGCCGATGATGTCACTGCGAAACCAGAGCCAAACGCTTATAATTTGTGATGTAAACACTAAGCGGAAAAGAATGCATAGGTTCAGACTAACAGGCAGAGATGCCAGAAAGAGAAATATGCGGATGACTGCGAAAGCACGACTCAAGAGGTAACTGAAGAGCGTTCTCGCGGAACACACCCCCCAGTAAGAAGCTTAGACAACACGCTTCCTAAATTCTTGATTGATTATTGCCCTGCAAAGACAAGCAGTCTAACAGATTTGGATATTCTTTTAAGACGTCACATCATACAATCGGCCATGGTCTTCAGGAGGAGTAATACAAACTTCCATGGCAGAGGGTAAGATTCTGAGCTATTAGCTATTATAGATACCGCGGACTAGTTAAGCTTGAGAGTTCTGAGGATCAAAGGGTCAAAGTCCTGTCATCGGTACAACTGCTGAAAACACACATCCTGTGGCAGTCGCGGATCTGCGACCTCGACTTCGAACACGGCTCCTTCACCTTCTGAGTCTGAGAATAAAGCCGCCTTTACATATGAGAAACATACTGCGGGAAAATGGAAGAGAAACACATTAACTCTGGGTTTAACAACGTTTTAGATGCATGTTGCCCTTCCTTTTACTGTTTAAGGCCTGTCACTCAAGAGACGATAACTATAATGATTAACTATAAAAAGTTGAACAATCATACTATATGCGACATAGGGCAGTTGACACCATCCCTTTAACGAATAACACCACAGAGGCAATGATAGTTCATCACTTACAGCTTAGATGATAAAAACCCTGACAGCACAACAGACTCCATCATTCTTTCAAAAGCCAAGCAAGTGGCCGACAACAACTCTTCTGCATCATGCCCCCTGATGATAATAAACAATCTTATTGTGTTTTGTAAGATAGCTATCAGGTGCCCTCCTAAGGTGCAGTCACATTTACCTTTGCTCAGCAAAACTGCATGGAGGGAACTCCCCGTCATTTTAATAATAGTCATCCATGTGATCCAGAGAGTTTTATGTCAAGGTCCTGAAGAATTCACTGGTGCAGATTTTGCCGTCGCAGCTGGCCAACAGAAATACTGCTTGGTTTAGAAAGTGACCTCTGTTTGAGCTGTAAAATTCTTGATGCGATTATTGCGACTCTTCAAAGACAAGCAGTCTTAGCGGCTTTGTCTATTATTTAAGGTCACTTCATACCCAAAAAACCTATTTTGCGTGCTTCTGGGATTGAAGCAACGGCCACTTTTATGGCCACTGGGTAGAATTAGGGTGCTATTTGCTAATGCATAGCAGTTAAACCTTGATCCTTTGAGGTCAAAGGTTGGTGAGGAAAAAGAACCATGCCTGGATCCTTCACCTCATGTAGTTTGAGGAGTTTAAAAGCAGCTTTACAGAGAGTGTCCATGAAATTTAAGCGGAAAATTTCAATGAAAATATGCCTACACCTTAATTCTGATTAAACATTGTCTAGTAGTATTAATGTAATTATTTTGTGGTAATTTAGTGATAAGCCACTTGAATTGTTTGGCAGAGCATTGCTAAAATCTAAATTTTTCATATGTGAAATTATTTATCTTGCATTATTTTGCTGTTTTCTAAAACGTTTAAGCCATTTGCCCACTGGGTTTATATTAGACATTGCTTAAAACCTAAAACAGAAAAGCAAATACTTGTATAGATAATGTATTATCTTGTATAAGGGAGATGATGATATTTTATTACTTTGAGAAAAATAATGATTTAAATATGACCTCACCTTCTATATTAGACTTCTGCAGAGGTGTTGTCTGCTCCCAGTGCGTTGGAAGCTACGCAGGTGTAATGCTGCGGGTGTCGGTCTTCAAATGCTTCAGTAAATCACCAGAGTGTGCAAGTCACCATTGACTGACAGATCTGGATAATCAGAGGGCATGTGGTTGCAGCTCCCGCCCACACAAAACCACCTGTCCAATGGAACAGAGAGGACAGTATGTCAAATCAAAGGGAGTGTGCCCAATTATATTAAAATATTGTTAGATTAAACATATTGTTCAAGTAATTTGATGTAATTAAAACATACAAATATGCATTGATTTATCTCACAAATAATGCAAGGGTGGAAACTATTACCTATTAATCACAAAGAACTCTCAAATCTGTGCCCAGTACTAACCGTGATGTACAGTATGTGTGAGAAAGAGGCAAAATAAATGTAAATGAAGGGACCGAGGAGTCCAGTTTACTGTAAAACCCCCAAATGTCACTAAGTTGGCTGCAATCAGTTTTCTCTTACAGTCTCTTTGTGTGTGTTTCAAACTCCCACCAAATTCTCATATAAGGGTGATGTCTGGTCAATCTAAAGAAACCTGAGAGCAGAATTCCCTCCTTAGAGTGATTATTTCCCAGCTTAATCAACATTGCATTAATGTTTCCCACCACTTACTTTTTCAATAAAAAAAAGAGTTTCATCAAAGCTTAAATACTGTGCTGGCAGTCAAGCTGTAAAGCACTTGTGTGTGTGATTTTAAGGTGAAGTATGCAGAATAAATTCTGAGAAAAAAAAGTCAAAGTTCCAAGGTTTAAACCTGCAGTTCTGTGAAACAAAAGTCAGGAGATTTACGAGATTTGTGAAAATTTAAACTCGGAATTGAGGGAAGGGATCAATATCAGAAAAAAATATATCTCACAAATCAGATTTTTGTTTCCCTCAGAATTGAGAAAAAAAGCCAGAAATTGTGAAATAAAAAGTCTCCCATACTTTTATATATTTTTATTCTGTGGCAGAATCAGGTTTATGTAACTATGGTGTACTGTAATGTTGAAAATAACAAAATAAAAATAAACAAATATTACTATACATATTTCCATTTTGAACACATCTAATCTGTCTGCTTTTCAAAATAAATAGTCCACTGTCCAGCAAGCGTCCTGACAATTAATGTAAAACATTGAGCAGAATCTCTAAACTAGTGGAACACAGAAAAGTTAATGACTCAGTGTGTCTCTGACAGGTTTTGTTGCTAGTCATGACATTAAGAGGACGATTCTCAGACGAGAAAAGGAATGTTTAGATTGGTGTGTGTATTTTAGCTGGAGGTCTGGGAAAACGTAAAGGCACACACCTAAAGGCGGGAGCACCACACCTTCATTGTGACACACACAGGTCTGGGAATCATAAGTCTGCAGGGAGGAAGGATCTTTACTCACCACACACCACATCAAAATGCAGTTTCTATAAATCAGCTATTGAGATGTCAGTCGGTGTTCTAATCCCCCTGAGGCATGAATATGAAAACTAGTATACCTCGTCTCAAGCACCTGTGAGTGAGTTTTTTTTTACAGAAAACACAGACACACACACATGAACACACAGTCTGGGTCACAGCGACGCTAAAACCCTCCCCAATAATACATCATACTGTGAGATTCATTCAAGTTTTCTTTGTACTCCAACAGGGTGTCCCAGACCACTTTCATCCATTCATATACCCGCACAGTCACACACACACACACTTTAAAATGTGTCTGAAGTTGTCTGGAATGAGTTCTGTTTCTAGGCACACAGCTGTTTCATTCAGGCTCGTCTCCAGATCTTAAAATACTCTGGGAGGCATCATTAAGACTTCTATAAAGAATCCCAACATTCCTGGAGCCTGC
The DNA here is from genome assembly GCF_018340385.1 of Cyprinus carpio. Classification (NCBI taxonomy): domain Eukaryota; kingdom Metazoa; phylum Chordata; class Actinopteri; order Cypriniformes; family Cyprinidae; genus Cyprinus; species Cyprinus carpio. The sequence goes on along the minus strand of NW_024879352.1, from coordinate 883,062 downwards.
TGTGTTACGTTTCATTCCATGCCTGTCGGCTTTCTAATTCAATTCAATTCAAGTTTATTTGTACAGCGCTTTTACGATACAAATCATTACAAAGCAACTTTACAGAAAATTAAGTTTCTACAACATTTAGTAGTATTGCTTATCAGTGGTGATTGTCAGTTCATGTGCATATAGCAGAAATGTCGTGAAAAATCACTAAAAAGACATGAAACAAACAACAGACGATTAACACTATTAACAGCAATTATGCAATCAAACTTATAGCAAAATGTGGTAGTTCTGTATGTTGTCTCTGCTAGCAATCATCCTGAGGTCCTCTGAGGGGCTGGCATCATCTCTTCTCAGGTGTTCTGGATCCAGACTGGGGCTGTAAAACAGTCTGACTTTCTAAAAGAATCCAAACCAGCTTATAAAGGTGCTGTAAAATTAACCACACATGAATTAAGAAGATTAATCCAAATTTTCTTAAGATATATATGAGGTTTGTTCTAGTGTGTGATGCACGATGTGTTATTATATACAGTATATGTTGAGCTGTTTAGATGTCAAAAAGATGAAACTGTTATTGCCATACGCATCATTCTCAAGAAATATATTTTTGGCAATTAAAGGCTGTTCGCCCAAAGTAATTCACTTTCACGCCTCAAAAAGACTTTGGGTTAATCTTTGAAACACAAATAAAGATATTTTATGAAAAAAAAAGATGCCAAGAGGTTATAAAAACTACCCCGTTATGCATCCATATATAATATCTTCTTGGTGAAGAGATACCCAAAAATGTTTCACCTTCATCTCATGATGACCAGATTTAATTTAGGCCTTTTTTTTAAAATTACATCTAAACAGCTTCAAATGTATATTACTGTATTATGGCAATAACAGAAGCACATGCGGTGCATCACACACTAGAACAAACCTCATATATCTTAAGAAATTTGGATTAATCTTCTTAATTCATATTGGTTGAATTTTACAGCACCTTTATATCTGGTTTGGAGCTTTTAAAATCCAGGACTGTTTTGGGGTACTGGAACTTTAATGGAGGGACAGAAACCTCTTCATGGATGTGTTTTGAGTTTTCAAAGATATTAACCTCCAGTCCTATGGGAATGACATTGAAGTGGTGAGTTAAATTGTACCGGGGAATATTCATTTTTTGGGTGAAATCTGGTTCAGATCTGCTTCTTTTTGTGTCGGCTCCATTTGAAATCAGATGCCTAAACATTGATTATTTCTCCAAGGCTATAAAAGTGAAGGATCTCTGTAACATTACTAACTGAAATGTCTCGTGCATGTGTGTTTTTGTAAATGTTTGAAACTGTTAGAGTCACTTTAGAACACCTTTGTGAATCCTGGAAAGATTCCAAGACATTCCAAGGTTTGGCGGTCTTCCATTTCGCACCCTTCTGCCATTCATGGCTCGGACAACAGCACCTAATCCATCACTCATCCTCTTTGACTCATCAGTACACACCGAAAGAACAGACAAGCTGCTCAAGCGAGTATGTCAACACATTATATCATATTCATGCATTCAAATGTTATTTGAACTAATGGTTAACGGTCAATTAAGTGTGTAGTGTTCAGTTCTTTATATATATAGATAATATATATATATACTTATATAACTATATATATATATAGATAATATCTATATGATAGTAAAATTTCGTTTCTGTCGTCAATTTAATGGCATCATATAGAACACATTAAGTGTGTAGTGTTCAGTTCTTTATAGATATATATATATTAATTTCTTTCTGTCTCTCCACCTACAGGTGTGTGTCTGATTCACCACAGCATCAAACTAGCTTTTTGGTTCTGCGAGGGGGATTGATGGCACAAGAACATGTCTAAGGCTGGGGATTACATGTTGTCTAGAAAGTATGTCTAACGGCTATATTTTTCAGTAAACTTTATAATAATTATAATCAAGGTGCAAGGATAGTAAAGATGAATTTCTATTTTACTGGCAACAGTGATTTTTTTTTTCATGCGTATTATTTTAAGGTAAATTGCTTGTGTTTTTTGTAAGTTGCTAACTTAAATGAAAGTTGCTGAATGAATAAAGGTAATGAGTGCGTGCGTCCCATATTTTAAAAGAACACGAGAGTGAACAGAGGCCTCAGGTCATGTATGTCCAGCAGCTGGAATTTTGTCACATAAATCACAGAGACAGGCAGACATGTTGTGTTTGTTATGTGGTGGTGAAATCAGGGGGGTCTGCTTGATCACATTTCAGATGGAGAGATTTTCTAATTCGCTCGACTAAAGCATCATATCCATGTGTTCAGATCCTGTGTGAAGGCAAAGCCGCTTGTGTGATTTACCGCAACTACAGCGAAATTAATCCAGATCTGGCATTAAGGGACAATCTGTCGTCTTCACCCCTTCTTCACACAGTCTCTACAGCTATTCCCTCACTTTGTCTTCACTGTTATAATTCTCTCCTCTCTTCTCGCGTTACCACTTTTGTGAGCATATTTCAAGAATCCCGCGGCTGGCTATGAAAAACACTTTTGATGAACTGCCCTTACAACTCCAAAACCCACAGCACATATTGCCATCAGGACCAACGCGCCACTATACATACAATATACTGAACATGTGTGTTCACTAAACTGCAAACTGGCAACTAATGTATCTCTATGCAGTTTTTGAAACAACATGCAGTTGGCCTACACTGAGAAAAAGATTTTGGGGTTCAGTCCCATTCTCTTTTTTTCCAGAATGGACTGGGATAGAAGAATTATATGGTTGCGCGACTTAAAGGGGTCATATGATGTTGCTAAAAAGAACATTACTTTGTATATGTGGTGTAATGAAATGTGTTTCTTTCGCGCTGTTTAAGGTTAAAAAAACACATTATTTTCCACATACTGTACATTGATGGTTTCTCCTCTCATTGCCCCACCTTCTGGACACGCGTTGATTTTTACACAAGCTCATCGCTCTCGAATCTTTTGTCATGAACAAAATCTTTGCTCTAGAAAGTCTATGAAAACATGTGTTGATTAAAAATATGAAATTAGAAATAATATAAAGCCTTTAAAATAATAAGAATTCATCAATATCGTTCTATAAATAAAAGTATAAAATATATATCCTTAACGCTTAAGAAAATATGCAGTCACGACAAGCTTCAACATTTTAACATTTACTTAGTAAAATAAAATCCTTTGTTCTTTTTTACAATGAACGGAAACAAATCTAAAACTTGAGACAAAGACTGACTTTAGTGCCTTCTGCATGGATGCTAACCTGCCTAAAAAATCACCCCATTCCATCTCTTTATGGACTCTTGTCACCCACATATGTTCTGAAATAAAGGCAATTCTGCATTTCTTCATAGGACTAGCTTCATTGTGTCTGTCTACATCTCCGGACCACAACTCACAACAGACTGGAGAACCAGCTCAAAAAAAAAAAATTGAGCAGTCCGCCTCAGTGCCCTATAGGGGAATTCTCCCCCATTGTCCCATGGAAAGAGCAAAAAGGAATGACAAAATGTGCCATATTTATTTAACCTTTTTTAATGGAGAACGCTGACTGTCTTTTCAGCATCTCGTGCTACGTTTAGGATGGCGTGTCTCGAGACCTTGGTGTGCTGCATCTAGCTGCTGTTTTTTAATTCAAACACGTGTCCTCAGAAGGTGAGAAAGACCCACGGAAGCAGTCAGACCAGCTTAGTTCTGATGCCATCAATCTGTTACTAAACAGACTATATCACAATAAAACCATTAATAATGAGGAACCGTTTCAGAAAACTATCCACAGGCTAAAACGCAGCTTGTCACGGAAATGAAACTAAACAAGCAATGTGTTTGCCATAAACACCAGAAACGTGTTACACAAGACATCCCTGTTTAGGATCCTATGTTTAGTTTCCACTGGAGTTCTACTGCAACGCTTTACGCTAATTAGATGTGGGTGGATTGGGTTTTAAAGGCTTTACAGGCAGTGGTGGAGTTTGTCATTTTGGTATGGGGTGGATGCAAGATGAGAAATCCTGTTAGTTTCAATCACTAGAAGAGCCTGTATCAACCAGTTGCAAAGAGGAAATGGTCCGAAACTGTTCATAATATATTAATCTAATAAATAAATCTAATAATAATGTATAGATACAGTATGTATATAAATGTCTATCTATTTATCTATCTATTTTTATTATTATTATTATTATTATTATTATTATTGAGCTCAGTATAAGTTTATTCATTTATTGATATACCGTACAATTTGTCTCATCAAGCATCCACAATTATATTATACATTCACAAAAAAAAAACATTATGGGTGGTGGAAGTATTGGGAATAGAATGTATGGCAAGTTTTGCTATAGTGTTGCCACGGTAAACACGTCTCGGTCATATCCCAAAACCCGACCTAATGAACAATCATTATGGGTAATTTCATACTGAACCATATAAACCAATTCATTAGTGTCCATCACAGCCAAACACTGTGTGTGTCTGTGAGAGAGGAAGAGAGGGACTGGTACAAACTCTTTCTCTGCCTCTTTTTGTGGTTTGGCCATGATGTGGCCAGTGTTACACAGTCTCCCTATTTAAACTTTCCATCTACAACAGCAAATAACAACAAGTCACAGAGTATGTGTGTGTGGATATGCCTTCATTCACTCCCTTATTCTCACATGAAAAAGTCACACTTCTCCATTCTCACACTTTCACGATCATGCAACAACAATCAGATAAATGGAAATGGAAATTGTCCTTGTGTGCACTACTGGAAGTGATCACAGGCATAGAGAAACACAAGGGACTGAATAGAAATAAGAAAACGCCACTCACTGCTTCCATGGATAATTATAAGCCACCTTCAATACCGGGGCATATTGATCTTCTGGCAGGAGTCAAACAAGTAAAAAACCCAAGCGTACAGAGCATGAGAGAGTTTGATGGTCAGCGCTAAACACTACTGAGGCTTTCAAGGAAACCAGTATTGGATTTATGTATTCTGAAAAAGTAGGAGCTTTCTGACAAGAAACATTTGTTTTTTCCTCTACAAAAATACATTTATAGCAGCATAGACAGTGCAGAAGTATAGTGACATAAAGACATTTATACAGAAATTACAATTACAGAAATCATGTCATAAAGTTTATGATGTTTTAAATATGAAATTATGACTATAGAAACATGAAATGATGGATGAAAATATGAAATATAAAAAAATATGTATTTATTCTCAAAAAAGAAGATGTTTTTGAAAAAGAAACTGGTTTGATCTATAAAAATATATTTATAGCCTCATTTACAGAGCAGAAGGGATCTACAGAGGCGGAGAAAATGCATTTATAGAGAAATTACAATTGCAATTAATAATATTATGATTAATAATATGAAATTATAAATTTAGAAACTTGAATTATACAGAAAGAGATCAATTGAATTTACAAACACACACAACACACACACACACACACACACACACACATTTCTATATATTATATATATAATATAATATTATATATATATATAGTATATATATATAAATTCTATTGATCTTTTGATTCTATTGTTTTTTTTTTTTGTTTGTTTGTTTTTTTATTATTGATGCACTGTTTTCCTAATTAATGTTGTTCAGTTGCTTTGACGCTATCTTTTTTGTTTAAAGCGCTATATAAATAAAGGTGACTTGACGATCTCTTTCTGTATAATATGCCCCATATGCACTTCATCTTTTGAATTGTTCTGGCATTATTCCACTTTTCTTTTTCCTCTTTCTGTTTTTTCACTTGCTCTCTTTTCATGCATGAAGGCCTGAAATAATCCGATTTGGCTTCCCCTAAACTTGGCATATCAACAGACCTGAAATTCAACCAGATCTGTTGAATCTGTTGGAGGTGTTTTGAAAGAATATGCTTCATGTCACTGACATCTGTCCAGACAACACCTCAGAAACACAGGAAACAATGTCTGGAGCCATAATTAAACACTGACCAGCTTTGGGAGACTGAAAGGGTGGGGGGGGTTGGGGGTCACATGCATGTCTGATGCTGTGGAAGAGCAAAGATTACAATGAAAGTTTAGGTAGAATGGATGTCTGATGCTGTGGTCAGAACAATCTTATTGCATGTCTGATGCTGTGGAAGGTGTGTGATTAGAGTTAATGTAAATTGCTGAAGTCTCTGAGTGTCATTTTGCATCTGGTTTACAATATTGACATCACAGGTCAGATGCTAAAGGTCAGAGGCCAAGAAGGGAATACAGGGAAGAAGATAGAATGGAGAGAAGACCACAGGAGATGCCCCAAATAGAAATACTGATAGATGCATCTGCAGCAGCTGAATTATGAGTACTTTGTAAACATTTTAAACCACACTCTCTCTCACACACACACACTGCAGCACATTCACGCACACACACACAGATACCATGACATTTACCAGCCTGTGTGTATGAACAATTCATATGGTATTTGCCATCTCAAATGAGGCACAGAAGATGCATCATAACACAAAATATGAATGTAGAGACAAAAATTAAGAAAAAACAAACAAACTGCTGCATCAAGATCTAGTAAGACCATATAGTACAAAATAATTTATTGCATTGCTCAGCACATAATATTGCATTTATTAACACATTTAGTTTAGAGAGAACTTGACAAATCACCTTTATTTTCACTGATAAATGTGACAGTCAATAACTAAAACAGTCTTAGATAAAAACCATACAAAAGGCAATCATTTAGAATATCAGATAAACCGATTTATAACATTTGTTTACAAAATGTTAAATATCAAATATAAATGCTTAGTATTAATTTAAGGATGAAATGAAATTCAAAACTTTTGACAGAATTGATACTAAAATCTAGCAGTTTTTTAAGCTGATGGAAGCAGAGGTAGGTAAAGGATAACTAATATCTGTAAAGCAACTTTTCAGAGTTCAAAGTTCAGTTGAACTTACCTGAGCTCTATGCTTCACTTGCTTCTTAAAGTATATCCAAAAATACCAATTAAACATGAAGTTTTTGTCTGTACGAAATGCTCACACACTCCCTTTGAACGCCTTCACAAGCCTGAGAGCTCCTTCAATCACTCACACACGTACACACTCTCTGCCACTGTGGGTAGAGCTGTGACTGAAACACACATACAGCTGAAGAAAAAGAGAGAGAGGGAGGGAACAGGAGGCTGTAATACAAGAGTACATGAGGAGAGAGAGAAAGACGCTGTAACTGGGAATAAAGATTCAATGGCATTCCATTCATTCATTATTTTTCATAATTTTTCTCTTATTCATTCTCTCTTTTGCAAATCACTTCAATCTCTAATGTCGGTTTCACCCTGCATCTCCTCAAATTAAAGGAATACTCCACCCCAAAATGAAAATTTTGTCACTAATCACTTACCCCCATGCCGTTCCAAACCCGTGAAACCGTCGTTCGTCTTCAGAACACAATTTAAGATATTTTGGATGAAAACCGGGAGGCTTGAGACTGTCCCATAGACTGCCAAGTAAGTAACAGTGTCATGGTCCAGGAAAGTATGAAAAGCATTGTCAGAATAGTCCATCTGCCATCAGTGATTCAATCTGAATTTTATGAAGCGAAAAGAATACTTTTTGTACGCGAATAAAACGCAGGCAGCGTACGCTCTTCTGTGTCAGCCACGCCACAAGGATGCGCTGTTTTCTTTCAAATCAAAGCATAAATACATGTAGAAAACGTATCCTTGTGGCGTGGCTGACACAGAAGAGTGTACGCTGCCAGCGTTCAGCTCATAATCTCCACAATGGCACTACGCTGATGTGGAGAGAGACAGAGGAGACGAATTGTTGAATAAAGTCATTATTTTTGGTTTTATTCGCATACAAAAAGTATTCTCGTCACTTAATAACGTTACGGTTGAACCACTGATGGCAGGTGGACTATTCTGAAAATGCTTTTCATACTTTCCTGGACCTTGACAGTGTAACTTACTTGGCAGTCTATGGGACAGTCACAATCCTCCCCGGTTTTCATCCAAAATATCTTAAACTGAGTTCTGAAGATGAACAAAGCATTTACAGATTTGGATCAACATGGGGGTAAGTGATAAATGACAAAATTTTCATTTTGGGGTGGAGTATCCCTTTGAGATACCCATGTCACAGGAACTATTTGACTTCGGTCTGCCATTTGAATTGGTCTTGAATTGAATTCAAGATTTCTTAGAAATTAAGAAACAACTCAAATTTGAGTATACAGCTTTCAGGGGTTAATGGAGGACATCTCTTAAAGGAACAGTATGGTTGGTCTCACTGACCACATTTAAATGCCACTGATCTACAGCATAACAAAGAGCATACGGCGATGATGTGTTACATGCACATCATTTTGCAATTAAAATGAAGACTTTATTCCAAAAACTGATCTTTTGATTCTTCACAGCTTTTGGATATTCCTGTGTACATGAAAACAGCATATTTCAAATAGACTAAGATACAGATTATTTTCCTGCTATTCTCTGCTGCTTATATTTGACATGTTTGCTCTTGCCATTAATTGCATGTCAATCATTTTGGAACATAATTTAATTGACTCATGAGTTCTCATTCACATCCTTAACAATAAAGCAAAAAAAAAAACATGATAAATTGAAAAATGTAGGTCATAAGTCTCAAATTGAGGTCATGATTTTTCTTTTATTGTTTATAAAAAGCCTCTTAGCTTTATCTTCAGCTTTATTTATATCACCCAGAATAACTTTGTAATCTATGTTTATTTTTATGTTTTTATGTTTATTTTAAAGAAATTAATACTTTTATTCAGCAAGGATGCATTCAATTTATCAAAAGTTGTAATAAAGACATTTATAACGTTACAAAAAAAGTCATTTTATAAATAAATGCAGTTCTTTTGAACTTTCGATGCATCCTGTAAAAGAATCCTGAAAAAAAGTAAAAAATTGGAACAGCACAACTGTTTTCAACATTGATAAGAAATGTTTCTTCAGCATCAAATCAAAATATGAGAATGATTTCTGAAGGATCATGTGACACTGAAGACTGGAGTAATGATGCTGAAAATTCAACTTTGCCAACATAGGAATAAATTACATTTTAAAATGTATTTAAATAGCATTAAAATATCCTACTGACCCTAAGATGCCATCTAAGTTGGTCTTATTGTCAGAATATACGCAAGGCCCAGAGTATTCTGGGTATTATTCTAGAACTCTATGAAGCTCACACAATAGGCAAACACAGAAAAACAGTTTCTAGCTGCTTCAGCTCTGCTGTTGCCCATGCCAGCCTGTCCAGGTCACAGTCCAGCGGGTACCTTACCAACACTCTCTCATTGACACATTAACACAATGAAACAGGTTGCAACGATTGTTTCTGCTCTGCAAACAGTGCATAGGCTCAGTTAGAAATGTTGTATTACAATAATGTTGTCATGTTAAATTTTTTAATTATTAATATTATAATTAATCAAATGCTGAACAATTTATTCAGGTATTAGATTTCCTGAATCTTAAAAAAATATACAAAACAAAACAAACAAACATAAAAAATAAAAAAAACATTGCAAATGTTTATATACTACTGTGTCATTTAGTTGCATGGGACCTATTCAGCATTTCAATAATCTTCAGACCCGGACAGAAATAGTACCTTAGAAGAGGCCCACGCAGCACTGAGTTTAAAAAAAAAAAAAAAAACAGCTAACAGCACCTGGTCTCATTAAAACAGATGGCTCTCACCTGTTTCATCTATGCATTCTGGGACAGTGAGAGACAAGATACAGATGCAAGCAGGCCATCTTATCACTGATAACATTTTGGAACTGGCAGTAGAGGCATGTAATATTTGCACAATAACACAATTGTGTTGTATACAGTACAGCTAATCCTTTATTTGGGGTGAGGATTAAACGTGTTGTGGCATATTGAGATTGTAACATTTCGCAGACCTTCATGGAAAGTTAGTAATACTCAGTGTTTCAGTCCATAAACAGGTGGAACATTTGGGTGGGGTATTTATAGATCTTGTTGCATAGAGCTTAGAAAGTACACATACCCCCAGAAACACACACACACACACACACACACACACACACACACACACACACACACATACACACAAAACAAGAGACACATACTCATATCTGTGGATCAAGGTATTTGTAAACCAGCACACAGAATGATGCAAAAACACATCCACACCCACCTTTATAGTTTGAAAGAAGTCTAGCATTAAAATGTGTGTTTGCATGACTACTTTTTTTTTTTTTTATTACAAACACTCCTGCAAGATTTGCTTGTACACACTCAGTGTCCCACACCTCAACAGTGCCCTCTCTGTGAATATTTATCTGACCAAGGAAGTGCTTATGTTTCACAGCCATTCCTTTAGAAACAGGACAACGTGATACAAATAGAGGAAACACAAACTTTTTTGCTTTATTTATGAATAATTATTACCTATGATGACATCTAATTATGGAAGACAATTTAGCCAATTTAGCCAATTTAAAATAAATAAATAAATAATCACTTTTGAGCGTTTTTAAAATAAGAAATAAATCTCACGATACTCATATAGAAAGCTGAGAAATGCTGCCTCTGCAGGCAGTATATGGAACTAGGACTGAAAAATCACATGGCAAATGGATGAAAATAAAACACAGTTTACTTTTGGACACACTAGAGCAGTGGTCTCCAACCCTGCTCCTGGAGAGCTACCATCCGACATATTTCAGCACCAACCCCAATCAAACACACCTGCACCAGCTAATCAAGGTGTTCAGGGCTACTTGATAATTACAGACAGGTGTGTTGGAGCGGGGTTGGAACTGAAGTCTGCAGGACGGTAGCTCTCCAGGAGCAGGGTTGGAGATCCCTGCACTAGAGGCTGCTTCTGTGCCATGAAGTTGACTTTCCTATGATCGCTTCAAAATCCTGTCTACTGGGATAGACTGAATGATCTTTGAAGGCACCATAGATGTATCCTTCATTGGCTGTGATATCTCACTATCCTGTGTGTTCATTTCCATGACAGTTGAGCTAAAAATAAAAAATAAAAAAAAGGAGATTGTTTGTGTGCACATGTTTTGTAGTAGTTTGTAAGTATTGCAGTAATTTAATATTCCCTTTAGTTATCACCAACGATCTCTCTTTTTTGTTGTAGATCATTAAACCGTTATGCTGCTCTTAGAAGTTTGTCCGAGATCAGTATTGGGAGGTACCTTTGTGCACAAAAACAGTTTTTTAGGCACAGCCTGAAGAGAGAAAAGTCATGTTGAGATACAAAGTTGTAGGTTACGAGAAAATTCAAAATTGCAAGATATAGTCATACTGTAAGTTTTGTTGTGCAAATAAAAAAAAATTCCTCTGAGGCAGAAACAGGTTTTCATACCTAAGAGATGTTTTGACAATTTTGTCCCCAAAGTACAGTAAATTAAATACAGTAAAGCTCTGTGTGAACCAAGCCACCAAAAGTACAAAGAGAACCAAACCTCTGTTGACTTTCATTAAGCTCTGGATCCTCTGTGCATCCACTCACAAAAAAGTGTGATATAATGATTGTCTTTACACTGCAAAGACAGCACAGAAACAGCATCTAGTGTGTCCAAAAATGAACAGTGTTTCATTTTTGTCCATTTGCCATGTGATGTACTAAAAATTAAAGTTGACTTTGATAGTGTGAAGATGCTTATGAGTACATATAAAAATCTATATATATATATTATATATATATATATATATATACATATATATATATATATATATATATATATATATATATATATATATAATATATATTAGGGCTGTCAAATGATTAATCACGATTAATCACATCCAAAATAAAAGTTTTGTTCACATAATATATGTGTGTATACTGTGTATATTTATTATGTATATATAAATACACACACATGCATGTATATATTTAAGAAGAATATGTTATGTTTATATATTAAATATATTTATATATAATATAAAATATAAGAATATAAATATATAAATGTATATACATGTAAATATTTTCTAAATATATAATTTATGTGTGTGTATTTATATATACATAATAAATATACCCTGTACACATACATATATTATGTAAACAAAACTTTTATTTTGGATGTGATTAATCGTGATTAATCATTTGACAGCCCTAATATATATACATATACAACACATTACAGCACCTAAAAATAAAACAATATTGTAAATTATTACAATTCTTACCATCTTCCCAGAGGTCTTACAAAGGTCATCTTAGTATAATCTCAAAATGCTTTCCAATCACCATGGCAACCTTTCTATTTCCCCAAGGAAAGACCACAAAGTGAAAAAACAAACTTAAGTCCTGTCCGGATGCACTAAGATGCTTAAGCAAACACTCTAACATTGCACTCTAAATATTAATGAGGATTAATGAGAACCATCATCTATTGAGAGAAGTCAATGATGGTGAAATACATACACAACATTGAGAAAGACAAAGACTGTGTTCAAAGACCAGCACTGAAGTTCAGATGAAATGGATGAAAGGTTTATCTGGATTTTGAGCTGGTAAAAAAGATTACTTTGTGTTTCTCTTTGAGTTTATATAGCAGATACATTGTGTATTTTTACAGTTCCCTCCCAATTCACTCATCCTGTATTAATGTGTTGCACACACAGTTGGACCAAAACGTCATCCTTCACCCTGACCTGTACTGTGTGTTGGGGTTGAAATATTAAGGACTTCATTTGTTTGTAAATTAAAAGCTGAAGAAAACAATAAAACTAGATCAACTGCAGAGAGACATGGTCACAAACTCTCACTGACATCTGCCTCAAACTCACATTCATTTCATTTGGCTTTTGAAATAGCTAATGCTTCCAACAAACACAAATCAATGTATACCCAAAGGCACGAATGAGCTACAAAGTTGACATGCTCTCCAGTCAATGTACAAATTATACAGGTCCAAATCTGATGGAGGTCTTCTTACGGCTGTTAAACAGACCCATTCAAGGACAGAGACACAACTGATGTCATCTCTCATGCAGGAGGACTTTTCTGGCTTTGTTTTGCCTCGTTTTGTGTCTGGACATCTGTTGAACTGTATCTGTTAAATGGTTCAGAGCCTTCCAGAACACTCTCTAACAATAGCTTATGTGTGCTTTTCCATCGTGTTCACAAATATGTAACATAAGTTTGAGTCTTTCTCAGGCTCCAGAAGTTATCCACTATGAATGATTCACACAGCTTTGTTTATTTGCACATGTGAGCTATAAAGTCACACTGCAAGATATAAAAGTCACACAGTGAGCTACACTGCAAAATATAAAGTCACACTGAGATATAACAAAAAACAGTGGGATATAAAGTCACACTGCAAGATATGATGTCACACTTTAAGATAGTCACCACTAAGTAATATAAAGTCAGAATGAGAAGCATAATGTCACAATGCAAGATATAAAGTCACTCTGAAAGATATAAAGTCACACTGTGATTTATTAAGGCATTGCAATACATAAAGTCATTGCAATATATAAGGTGACACTGCAAGATATAAGTCACACTATGAGATATAATCTCACTGTGAAATATAAACTCAGACTGCGATATTTAAAGTCACTGCAGAATATAAAGTCACACTGCAGTATGGTCAACCTGCAAGATTTGAAGTCACACTGCGAGATATGAAGTCACTGGAATATATAAGGTCACACTGTGAGATACAAGTGACTTCTTTAAAATGTCAAGAGTATGCCCAGTCATAATGCTCTTCCCAATCTTCTCTTTGCTGTCTTCATTTACCCTGACGTCGTTCCAAACCTATCTAACTTTCTTTCTGTGAACCATACTAGAAGATGTTCTGAAGAACTGTTTTTGATGAAAGTCAATGGGGTGCGAAACAACACTGTGTGAACAAAAAACACTGTGACATTTTTTGATATATTCTATTGTGGTCTACATTCCTCGTTATTGTATGACCTATCCCTTTAAATTCTCTAACAAAATTGGGTTTAAATCTTAGTTTCTGGTTTGTGTTGGACTTGTCTCTTAAACTGCTAAAACCATCTGTGATATTCACCAGCATTTGGAGCACTCAACATCTAAATCAACTTTATATTTAATGGCCTGTCTTCAAAAGATGCACTCGGGTTTATATTAGATCACACATCATACTTTAAAAACAGCTCAGTTTCATGAATGAGCAATAGTACAATCATCTACAGTTACACTATTAAACATGATACCATTCAATGTGAAATGGAAAAATTTTAACATTGATAAAAGCCAAAATACATTAATCTTCATGTACATGCTCAATGACTTCAGCTGTCATAAACAGACCACTGCCAATACAGACTCTTTCAGGCTTTTCACGTGCAACTGTGGCCTACTTTTGACTCCAGTAAGTTCTTGCACAGTGAGCGAAGGCATTATATAAGTGAATGATTCAGTTGACCCTGACCCCTGCCTCCCTTAATGCAGACATTTATAGAGTTGGTAATATCACAAGGGTCAGTTTAACAGGCGAAACCAAATGCTCAGAGACACAACTCCCTGATACTGTGACATCATCAGCAGAACTCCGGCGCCTCACGGTCGAACCCCACAGAACCAAAGAGATGGACGGAGATGAGAAAGAGGATTAAAAGAGGAAAGAGACAGAAGGGAGGAATTATGAGCAGAGTGGAAAGAATTTTCTTAAGGGACAGTTAAAACTAGAAAGAGACAGATGGGGATGTGATAAGAGTATGTGATAAAGAGAAAAATGAGGAAAGAAAGACGAATGAGTGCTGTGATATGATACACAGATTTATATAAAGAGATTGAAGAGAGAGAAAGGTAGAGATGGAATGACCAGATGTGGAGTTGGACAAATGAAGAGGTCTGTGTCTTTTGACAGTTAAATAGACAGACTGTAATCCTGACACAATCTGCAGGGTAACATATTCCGTTAAAATATTTCTGCATGACCTGAAGTAATATAAATAAACTTTTATGAACTTTTTGATTCCACAGACCCCAAATTTTGATGATTTACTTGTATAACTATGGATATATAGTAAATATGTATATTTACAGAAATAATAAAAAGATGGAAATTAAATATTTTTAGTCAGAATTCAATCTTAATATTAATATGTATATTATAGAAAAAAATATAAGGGTATACCATAAATATGTATATTATATTATATTATTCTGGCTAATAAATATTCATACACATATTATAGAAATACTTTGTAAAAAATTCAATTTTTGCTAAATTTGCCTTCAAATGGACAAAATATTTTCAAAATAAATATAACATAAAAACAGCATACATTAAATATTAAAAGCCATGGCCATTATCTATATTATCATATTTACATCAATATTCAAATAACTGCAATCCATGTAACTGTAGCTAAAGTGTATGTGCTTGTTGTCCTCTCAAATGAGCTCTCATACAATGAGTTTAAATATAAATGTAAAACATTATATGTAAAATGTTTAATTTTATGTTAAGTTGACACTGCAATATACAGAAATTTATATCTAGCTGTCAGTCCAATAGAACATTTGATTAATCGCATGATTTCCAACCTGTGTTTAAAAAAGCAAATAAAATGGTAAAATAGATTTGATTTCAGATTTCATCAGAAGAGGATCTCTAATGCCACTGACTTAACTCAAACACTAACACTCACACGTGTTCTTGCATGTTAATAGTTGAAAGCGTAAATAATACAAACCATTTTTTTTTGAAACCCCATTAAAACTTTTTTTTTTTGGTTACAATTTGGGTTGGGTTAACGGGGAAGGTTTTAATACCAGGTGACTCACACGTTTTTTTTACCAGGTGTAAACAGGTCATTTCTTGCGTGCATCCACATGCACACACAAACAAGTACACACACCCAGTCATAAACACAAACGCCTGCTTTTCACACCAACGAATCTGAATGCAAACGTCAAAATATAATTACACCACAAGCACAAAACACTAACAATTTCAGATACGAGAGATACTGTATAAGCTACATAATTGATAGCAGGTTAAGGTTCAAAGGCTGTCAGTCTCTTTGCCCAAACTCAAGAATTCAGGCACATTCAGGCCTAACAGCCATATCAAGCCCAGCATCACGGTACACCCCATGAATCCACCTGACATGCAAAGTGTGTGTGAACATCTTTATTCCATATATGGTATGCTCCACATGCCCTGAACATCAACTAAGATAAAGGTGAATATTTTTGGACGTCAATGTGCGTATGTGTGTGCTAGCAAACAGACTTTAGCATGCCAAAGTGACAGAGTCCTTGTTAACACCATCTTGTTCTTTACGTCGTCCGTGTGAGTGTGTGCTTGAGCAAGAAGTAAGCAAGTGTGTGAAGTTAGCTGACAAGTGTGTGCTGTTTCGTGCAGCTCTGTGAGTATGGAACCTTTGGTGGCTTTTCGGCCTTGTTATTGTGACCTATGACCTCTCACCACGTCTTCGCCTCACTCACACCAGCAGCATTACATTCCAGCTGTCTTTGGATATTGCTGTTTTATCAGGACTGTCTTCATGACATCATTGCTGTCATCATTATCATCATTATTATGCAATATTCCTGCTGCAGTATTTACTCTTATCAGTTCTGCACACAAGCTGCTGATTTTGCCTGTCAGCTTACAGAGCTTTAATTGCTCTTCCTATCAGCAGGACATTGGTCTCACAGGGGAAGGAAAGGGAGAGTAAAAAGTACACTTGATGATTAGTTAATGAGGATTTACAGCAATAATTGGTATATTTTTATATTTGTTTAAAATAATATTATGAGAATGAAACTGCCATATAAACCCATTCTAAAACATTTCTATAAAATATTTATTAAATATAAATAATAAAATAAAGAAAGAATTAGGCAAATAGTAAAGCATATAAAATAAATTATAAATAAACATTTATTAGTCAAACTATTATATAAATATGTATATTATAGAAATAATATAAAGATAGAAAATAAGTATACACAGTCAAAATATAATAGAAATACATATATTTTATATGTATTAAAACAAAAATATTATATCATATATAAGATATATTAATATAATTATAAGTATATTTTTCTGCATTTTTCTGCAATATATATGTGTGTGTTATATATATAAATGATATAAGGTAGTAAATAAATATTTATGTTTATTAGTCAGAATATAAAGATGTAATTATTAGTCAGATTTAATATATACAATTACATTTATATAATATAAAGAAGGAATGTAATTATTTATATTACATTCTGACTAAATATTTATGTTCTATTGAAAATATATTAAAATGTATATTACAGAAATAATATAAAGATAGAAAATAAGCATACATATTTATTAGTCAGAATATAAGTATTTTATAGAAATAATATAGAATATCAATATAATTATTAGACAAAATAATTTATTATTTAGGCACATCTCAATAGTAGTCCATGGCCATTATTTAGTATATCGTCTTTTTCATGTAACTATAGTTAATGCGTCCTCTCAAATGAGCTATCTAACAATGAATTTATGTGTTTGTATTTCTCTGTAATCAAGTGTTTCTTTTTCTTTTTATTGTTTTTTAGTCCCAGGTGGCTGCTATACACTGCACTGCATCTTGGCATAAACAAAACACAACAGCACTTCATGGGAACACCGTTGCTAAGGGTTACGTCATACAGTAATGCTAATCTCTCAATGTCTGAGTGCCCTGTGCCGAACACAGATACTGTTCTGAACTTCAGTCTTTACCCGTTGTGTGCAGAATGGGGTAAAACGACAGGCTAAAGATCATCATACACAAAAGACAGCTAAAGCTTTGTTTAAAATTTATTGTTTGAGTGCCCTGTGCCGAACACAGATTCTGTATGATTGTTTGGGGCTTATCAAGATGGAAGGTTTGTGGAAATATTAAAAGTACAGGGGAAAAAAACATAAAACAAGAAATTATATAAGAGAGAAGAAAGATCTTTGCAGATGCTAAATACGGTCAGTAAGACTTCTAAAATAACAGATAATTAACATTGTAGAAATAGTGGCAAAGTTTTTCAAACCCATATGAAACCAACAATGCAATTATACATTTCAAAGAATCTGACACGTGCAGTTTAAAATAAACTTTTTTGTTGGTCATTGACCCTAAAATAAATCACTATTTGTAACTGTATGGAGGAAATGTGTGTGTCTTCAGTGCAGATGTTAGTCTAAGGCAAATGTCGCAAATGTCACCTTAACAGTAACATTGTAAGCACATCACATGGTTCAAACACATCACAGGGTTATGACAAAGTCGATGTTAAGTCATAATAGGCCAACATTTAAATCAGTATTTCCATTATGGAGTTGTGTTGAGACTCCTCACTCAAAGCTCAGAGCCCATGATAGCGAATAATGCACATTAACATACAGTACACAAAACAGATACAGGGTCAGAGGTCAGTACTAAAGGGGTTCGAGAGAAGATTTTTTTGTCACCTACTCATCTCTGATCCATATGTTTCTGTTGTATCACACAAAACACACTTGAGTCAGACACTGCAGTTTCAGACTCATGTTTATGAGATGACATCATAATTACAAGCTACCGTGAAACAAACAAGAGCAGGTATGAAACCTGACAGAGACGTTTTCCCACAGATCTCAGACACTTTTAAAGTAGAATTATCACTTCTTTATTTTCATGTATATACACTACTTTTCAAAAGTGTGGGGTTCTTTTGCTCATCAAGGCTACACTTATTGGATCATAACAAAACAAAAAAATAGTAAAAACAATACAATTGTAAAATATTATTGCATTTTAAAACAACGGTTTTCTATTTGAAAATGTTTTAATTTGAGAAGTGTCATGATCCTTCATGATTCTTTATAATTTACTGTTATATACTGTTATTTTTTTTTTTTTTTTTTTTTTTTTTATTTATGTTTGTTGTAGTTGTGCTGCTTAATGTTTTAGTGGAAACCATGATACATTTTTCCGGATTATTTGATGAATAGAAAGTTCAAAAGAACAGCTTTGTTGGAAATATATATTTTTTTGTAACATTATAAATAATAACCACTTTTCACTGGTGTCTTTATGACCTCAAACTATTTAACAATGATGAGTGTGTATTTTAGCAAAGCAAAGCCTGCATATTTGTTCAGTGTAGCACAGTGACACACTTGTGGTTCTTCTAGCTGCCAACCAAAATGTTTCTGAGCAAGAATTCCTCACTCTCAACCTTCTTACCCAAGCAATATTCTTCCTTACATATCCTCACTTCTCCGTCTCTCTCCACCCTTCGCTCTTTTTCGGCCCCTCTTAAATTCCAGCACTAGTTGGAAAATGCTCTATTTGCATGACAAGTCCTCTTTCGGTTCATTCCAGGAATGTTGGCACCAGGGAAAAAACATCCTTATTCACTCTTTTGTTGGTCTCTTTCCTTCCCTCTCTCCCTCTAGCTTCTGCTTATGTCTCTCACTCTGTGTGACAGAACATGCATCATTGATTCTTCCCCTTAAAGTATGTTCTGATGTACTTCCTTTTGAGGAATTTTCCAACAGTGGGCAATTAAGCCTGTACATTTTGTACAAATAAACACCAATAATGCATTGCTATGCTGTTCTGTCCCATTAGCATTTGAAGAAACTATGTAAGCAAGGAGAGTACCAGGTGTTCAAGGTTTAACAACACCATCAAAAGGCTCTTCAAACACAGTACACTACCATTCAAAGGTCTGGGGTCAGTAAGATTTTGTTTTAAGTAAATTAATACTTTTATTAAGCAAGGATGCACTAAATTGATTGAAAGTGACAGTAAAGACATTCATAAATTATAATGTTACAAAAGATTTCTATTTCAAATAAATGCTGCCCTTTAATTTTTCTATTATTTAAAGAATCCTGAAAACATTTCATCATGGTTTCCACAAAAACATTAACCAGCACAACTGTTTTCAATATTGATAATAATAAGAAATGTCTCTTGAGCACCAAATCAGCATATCTGAAGGATCATAAAGATACGAGTAAGACAAGAGCCGAAAATGTAACTTTGCCACCACATAAATTATGTTTTAAAGTATATTAAAAGTTATATAGTATTATTTAACAATATTACTGTTTTACTGTATTTTGATCACATAAATGCAGCCTTGGTGAGCATAAGTGGCTTATTTCAAAATCATTAAAAAATCTTACAGACCTCAAACATCCATTAAAATCTTTACATCATTAAAACATCATTAAAATGTTTTCAGCTTAAATATAACAGCAAAAAGTCCTACAACTCCTCATATAAATGTTATAAGACTAAGCTAAAGTAAACAGAATAACAATGAGTTACTAGAAATGAAAACAGATTTAGAGCTTTCATATTCATTCATATTCATTCACAATCTTTCTCTTGAGGAGGGGGTGAAATGCTGGCACGGAAACCTGAGCTTGTTATTGAGAGTGACTGTAAGGGGCATTTTTAGAAGTACAAGGGAGGATCTCCTGCTAAGATCTGGCAACCACATCAAAGAACAAGCCCAAGGGAAACAAGTGATAAAATGTGAAAGAGCCATTAACCGGAGAAGTAATGAATACACACACATGCTCACACACTCACAGTGAAGCTGCTCCCATGGGTGAACATAACTTCCACATCACTTTGTTTCCAATTAGTTTTATTATAATGAGAACCTTGTCATCCTGCTGTGTGTGTGTATGTTTGTGTGCGACTCATGGTGTTTGTTACAAGCTGTATTTGTTTACCATTTCCATAACAATTTCCTACAATAATGTTCTTTAAAAAAAATCAATGCACAAACTAAGTGTGGAGTGTAAATGTTCTCACAAACATACAATATTTTATTTGCTAACATCAGATAAACTTGCAGTCATTGACATTCATACACGCCACCTTGGCTGATAACATTTATTCTCAGTGTTGACATCCTGTGATACATAAAGATATGCCTGGCAACATTTATGATCCGTAACAAAATATAAGGTTAAACAACAGTTTAGATAACAGGAATGACAAATAAAGCCATGCACACCATTGACAATAACCCAGACTCCAAAAAAAAAAAAAAAATGTTATTAACTACACAGAAATTCACAATTAGTTTTATGATAACAGAATAGGCTGTATTTATAATCTTAAATTTAAAAATAGAAATTAATTGAACATAAATAAATTCACCTAAACTCAAATATACATTTGTATGGTTTTTATTTTGCAAGATATTTGATAGGCCCCTCTTTACCCTCAGAGACCCACGGATTGGTATTAATGATGTATGTCTATTATTCTTCCTTCTTAAAGGTGCTCTATGTAAGATTTTGACTCTACTAAAGCATAAAAATATCATAATATGTTTGCAAATATTTTAGAAACATGCTAAGTTAACATACTTGTTTATCTGAAAAACAATGCTACAGTCAGTTATTCTCCTTTGAAAATGTGCGTTCCGGGCCGGAATCTCTGAGTTTGTTTTGGTTTGTGAAACCCACCCACTGCAAGTTTACCCTATTGTATTTCAGGACCCCGGGTGGGTTGCCAGTTGGAGAAAAACACAGTGTATTTAATTTCATTCATCGTCAAGTGCGCTCGTTCCTTTTTGTGTCGTCAATCTGGCAACCTGCGTGTGGGTCAAGTCTGGGGAGGAGGGGCCGGGTGAAAAAAACCCTCTCCAATATTTTGAATTTGGACTACAATACCTAGTTCAACCACTCGGTGTCAATCCTACATACAGCACCTTTAAATGTGTTTTAGGAAGCTGCTTATTATAAAAGTCATTTGGTTTGTGCACATTTTTGAACAGAGATTTTTAGAAAACTTTTAGAAATTTTAGGAAAATTGCATCTCTGGACTTTCTATGTTGCAAAATTTCACCATATTATTAAGTATATACATAACCAGCAAGCTAGAAGGCTGAATTTTAGATATGTTCATCTCAGAACAATCCACAGTAACTCTACAGTTACATGATTGTAGAATATTCCTACACCTCACTGACCTACTGTAAATGACCTTAAAATGCATACTGAGGAGGCCTAAAGCACAATTACACTGACCTAATAACTTTTCAATAAACTAGAAGATTAAAATTTGACTATGTTCATCTCAGGCTACATTAGGGTACATTGAATATCATTTGGATTAGTTTTTCCATAATTAACAGAATGGGCTGCGTTGTGTGAAGCTTATGGGAAAATTGGGAAATGAAAAATGAGATGAAAATGAAGAATTAAGTCTTAATATGATGATAAATCAAGCGATTGTGTAACATTTCATATGACTGTACATATGCCCTAAAGACAATACTGAGGAACAGATGCGAAATTCTCTGAAAGCCAACACCAACACACACACACACACACACAAGACAAACAAAAGAATCACCGAAATGTCTATCTACAAAGATAAAGGCTTGATGACACATGTGCGGATTCACACCTGCACACACACACACACACACACATAAATAAACACATATGCTCTACTCTGAGAGATCTCTGGGATTCATTCCTTAGATGCATAAATCTATAGAGGCACCTCTATAAACATGGGCACTATTTACCTCTCTGCCAAAGCCAATGTTTATCTAACACCTTGCCTCTCCACACCTGCAAATGATTGGGGCTAATTGTTTAAATGAAAGAATGTGAATGAGGAAGATAAACTCTCTACCAGAGATGATGTCACGGGTCAATATCCTGGTCAGGTCTTTTCACGCCTTACTAACCTCCAGTAAAGGCCGATTCCACACAAACATCAGCCTTAAAGCAAAAAAAAGTGTTTTCTCAAGGAAATGTTCCGATAAGGTCTATATTGTACTGTTCGTTGTTTATCCTTACTGTCACAAAAAAAAAGAAAATTTTTGGATCAGTCAGTCAAAGAGTTTGGATCAGTCAGTCAGTCATGGACCACTCATGTTTCACAGTAAAAGATGTATGCTTAATGCACAGCACTTAAAAGAAGGTGCATTAGCTCACCGATGCAAAATGTTGTCAGTCAACTCTGATGTCCTCAGAGTGTTGACCCCATGATGATGATGTCCTTTACAGGTTCAGCAGACGCAAAAAAAGAAAACTGACGCTGTTTTTGTCACACACAATTTAATTCCAGAAGGGGTGCGTGAGAATGCCTTCACACCCATTACTGTACGAAAATGATTGGGAGCTACGACAAATAAATAAATTATGCACATACTAAAATTCACATTTTGATGACTATGTCAGCCAGAAGACTCTAAAGTAATATAATACAGTACACTGAGGTAAAGGTGTTATTGTAAGTCCTATATATCAAAATGGTTCATGTTATATAGATTGAATATCCATTCAGTGTGATCATTGCCATTTGCCCTTCAAGAAGCCAAATCAAAAGTCAGAGACAAGAATATGCATGTACTGTATCTGATGCAGACATGATCTGCAATTAGTTACACAGGTACTCAGTGTATATATAAACACTGTCTACTGTTACTAGAGATGCACTCTATTTATTCTGTCACAATTTCCATTTTTAAACAATACATGTAAAGAGAAAAGGATCTATGGTTGTGAGATCATAGAGATGGACCTGACAAAAAGACTATCCTAACTCTATTATATTCTCTTAATTCCTCATGGACAACAAAAAATAATTTTTATTAATCAGTATTAGTTCATTTTATTTTAAGACATCCAGTATACAACTCATTAAAACAAGATAAAATGTATTCAAAATTCATATTCAATTTAGCTTCTCAGGTAAACTGATAATTGTTTAAAACTATGTTTACTGGGAAAACAAGACAAAAATGCTAATCAATATTATCATAAATGTGGGAAATGGTTCACCAATTCCATACTTTCACAATTATTAAGTTTCTACAAGAATGATAAACGATAATGATAACAGATTATTACTGTCCACCCACCAACAGATACATAACATTTTTGTTTATAAGCTTGTGCTGTGGTTATGTTGCCCTTTAAAAATCTCCAAGTGGATTCTGATTAGCTGTTAATGTTTTTTATCATTCATTCAGCTGCATATATTGTGATTGTGAACTTCACTCTTCACCTAGAATTAGAATGATTTATCTTTAGTTGTCTTATTTAGACAGATACATTTATATACAGTATATCTTTATCATCCTTAGTGTGAAAAGGCATTTAGTGATTTTCCACAGGGAAACAGAAAGTCTCCCACTCATGTTTCCAGAAACCTCAAGCTGCGCTCTCTTACCTTCTTGCGCCTGTCCATGCCAAACTAGAGAAAAAACGCATGAATAAAAATAAATACAACCCTCGGAGGGTATGGCACCAACACCTGTATGGTAGTGTCACTATAGTATTTATACCAAGGGTCTCTGTAGTGTATACTATGAGGTGCAAGTTAAATAAACTATATCGGGTCTTGCAAAAATCTGACTCGAACCTGAGATGCAACACTCCCACCCTAGAGGCAGAAAATCACCACCGTCAGTCATCTTAGATAATTGGTTAGGGTCACATGCTATATCTCCATGTGGAGCTATTCTATGTGCTCTCTCTCTCTCTCTCTCTCTCTCTCTCTCTCTCTCTCTCCTTCTCGCAAACAAACACCATATTCCCTAAAGACGGGTGGGGGGAAAGCCCTGGACTGAAAGGTAGGGAAGAGAAAGTAAAGCCATACTGAAAGTGTCAAGTCATGGCATGGATAGCATTCCAGAGCCTGGCTCCCTCCATGCTGCCGGAGGCCTATTTATATTGACAGGATGAGGCCCGGTTGCAGTGGCAGAGGGAGAAGGATGAGCTTTGCATTTCCAGTGTGCAACCACCACCATCCGTGGAGTCTAAGTGTGTCTCTGTACCCTTTCATTATGCAACCCCACGTGGGCAGAAATCCCCATTTACTGTTGCCCCTCTCAAGCTCAACGTCAGACCTCCTGTTGCAGGAGTGGAAAAGAATGTGTGTTGTACAGCTCAGAGCCACACAGAGCTCTGTGTTTTAAGCCCTCAAACTCACAGAACATTAAACATCTGAAGCCAGACTATAAACCTCAAAATTTTAACTTGAAAATTTGACCCTGCTTTTACACTGGGCTAAATTATTGCAAGACCTTAATCTCAGTTCATCTACATCATTTCTGTAATAACAACTGTTAAGAGCAGGCTAAACTTTACTAAGGGGAACTCCACACGGAGACGGGAGCTACTCCAATCCGATCTTTTTTTTCCTCGTCTCAAGAAATATCCGTGTCCACACGAAACCGCAAAATGATGTAGTATACATGCCAGACCAGCATGTGGCGCTGTAATTCTGCCACAGAGATACACTAAAACGGAGGAGAAGACTTGGGACTATGCTCATAAACCTTGCGCGTGGTACACAAATGAACATGGAACGATACATTTTATTAATCTGTGTTAATGTTAGTTAATAAAAAGGACAATCTTTCAGTGTTTGTTCATGTTTTTGTTGCTGTTACGTGACGTAGAGGTGTCTGACTGTGGGGAGACGTGGGCTGATGACGTCATCGTTTCAGAAAATATACGGATTAGCCGTCCAGACGAAAACGCAAAGGCGGCGTTTTCAGATTTATTTCTTTGGGACCAGGTTTCAAAAAATAGCGGTTTCACCTTACAAAAACGCCGGATCCGTCCGTGGACGAAACGCCTATCCGCCCATCCAATTTGTGCGTATTCACAGAAACGCGTCTCCGTGTGGACGGGGCCTAACTTACCATGCTGGTCCAGACTAGTTTGTTGTTTAGAGCTGGATTAAAGCTAGTCTAGCTAGTAATCTATGCATTCCTTAGCAATAAAGCATCAACAGGTTTTGAATTTCTCAGCAGCACAGCAGTAATGACTTTATGAACTACACTCTAAAAAAAAGATAGTTCTTTAAACGGTTTTTTACATTACATGTACTGTAGAACCAGTTCTCAGCACCCTGAAGAACCCTTTTAATGGTGAAATGGTTAATTTGTGTCAGAGTTTATTCCCACCCTTTTGTTTTTTTCAAATCGTGTAACTGTCCAAAGCACTTCATTACTTAGTTTCTGGAGTTCAGTGATCCAACTACAGACTGTCAACACTCTCTCAACAGGTAAATTATGTCATTCTTATATTTAAATAAATGTACCTTTAAAATTGTATCTTGTTTTCAAACAAACATGTTCTTTCTCTTCTTTTTTGATCACATGTAAGCAAGAACAACTTGATGATGGAACAGAAACTATGGACTCTCTCTTTTAACTCTCTCTTCTAATATAACTCCGACTGGATTTGTCTGAAAGATAAAAGTCATATACATCTATAATGCCTAGGGTGTGAGTAAAACGCAGCCTTAATTTTCATCTTTTGGGTGAACTAACCCTTTAAGGAAGATTAAGGAAAACAGTCTGACATCGTGGTATAATGAGCACACTCGCACACAAAAAAAATAGAGCAGCCCGGAAATTGGAGCTCAGCTGGAGGAAGACTAACTAGAGGTATTTTCATATTGCTTGGTGGAAAAGTACCCTATCCTACAGGACAAAGAAAAGCATTTAAAAACTGCTAGATCTGATTACTTTTCATCTCTTTTAGAAGAAAACAAACATAACCCCAGGTATCCATTCAATACAGTGGCTAAATTAACGAAAAATAAAGCATCAACAGGTTTTTGACATTTCAACAGCACACATTTGACATCTCAACAGTCAAGCCAGTAATGACTTTATGAAATACAACTCTAAAAAAGCTGGTTCTTTACAAGATTCTTTACATGTAGAATCCAGTTTTACTTTTTAGAACCATAGCATCCTGAAGAACGCTTTTAATGCTGAAATGGTTGTGTCAGAGGTTTTATGGGTTCTTTATTTCCCACTTCCTTTTTGTTTTTTAAATCTGTAACTGTCAAAGCACTTCATTACTTAGTTTCTGGAGTTCAGTGATCCAACTACAGACTGTCAACACTCTCTCAACAGGTAAATTATTAAATTTAAATACAAATTTAACTTCAAAATTGTATCTGGTTTTCAAACAAACATGTTCTTTTCTCTTCTTTTTTGATCACATGTAAGTGTGAGCAGCTCTGGCTTAGGATACTCATCTTCTCCACTAAGTAATAACGGAGACATTGAATTTATAATACATATTGTTAGACTTTTTTTAATAATTACTTATGTACTTAGTACTAACAGAGGGCTACACTCTAAAAAAAGATGGCTCATTAGTGCCTACAATTTTCTGGAATTCAGCTATCCAAATTACACAGACTGTCAACCGACTCTCAGCATGTAAATTATTTTATTCTTAAAATGTCTACAATTTTTAACTTTCAAATTGTGACTGGTTTCTTACAAACTCAGTCTTTTCCTCTCTGTTCAGTTTTAAGAGAAGAACATGTAAGTGTGACCAACCCTGTTCAGTTAAGGATAATTCTCTCCTCTTTACCACTAAGTACAAAAATATTTAATTTATGGTCCTTTTTTTTTTTTTTTTTAAAAAACAAATGAAGGAGACACATTGTAACTCTGAACTCAATTGTGTATTTCAGATGCTGTCACATTCTACAACCTCATCATCTGCAGAGAGAAATGGCCACTCAATCACACCAAAATACACATGATGGACAGGCATCATAGAGGATTATGAAAATACAGTATTTCACTGGAACTTGGTCTTCATTTCACTATTTTCAGTTTCTATTTTGTTTTACTTCTTTAAGTATTTATTTATGTTCAATGTCAATTGTCATTTATTAATGTATTCTGCTAATAACTGTTGTTAGATTGCACTGTCATTTTTGTTACAAATTCCCGTCATTAAAAAAATAAAAGTACCTAATTGACACATTGTTTGTTGTTTTATGTAAAACCCTAATAGACACTGCAGGATATTGTAATACCAGGCAGATAGAGGAGTAAAAAACTATATTATAAATAATATATACAGATACTATTAATAATGATATAAATGTTAATATACTAATTAATGAAAAAAAAACTATCATAAAAAGGTTATTTATAACATCTTTAAGATCCTATATAGCATTTTCAAAGCCTGGTGCTTTATGGAAACCTATAAAAAGGGTTCTATTTAGCACTAAAAAGGGTTCTGCTATTGTTACAAGCCAAAGAACCCTTTTCTGGTACTGGTTTTAGAACCATTTTTCTTAAGGCGTGTACTTTACACTCTCAGAGAAAAAGGTACAAAAGCGTGTCACTCTTGGGTCAGTACGGTTTTCAAAAGGTACATTTTTGAACCTTTTAGGTACTAATATTTACACTTTAGGTACTTATCATGTATATTTAAGGGTACCAATATGGACTGTTTAGATACAAAGGTGTGACTTTTGAAAAGGTACTGCCCCAGTGGCAGCTTCTGTTTGAAAAGGTACTGCCCCAGTGACAGCTTCTGTTGTCAAGCTTAACAATAACCATATTTTTAACCATCAGCGACCGCAGCCATCAGCTAAAGTATCCTCTGAGGAACAATTCCACTCATTCTCAACTATAGGAGAAGAAGAATTGTATAAACTTGTTAAATCATCTAAACCAACAACATGTATGTTAGATCCCATTCCATCTAAGCTCCTAAAAGAGGTGCTTCCAGAAGTCATATATCCTCTTCTGACTATTAATTTGTCATTGTCAGTAGGATTGTCAGTAGGATGATGTCCCCAAAACAAATCAAACTGCCTCAGCTTACTGGCTGTTATTGAGTCTCTCTTCAAAAAACCACAACTAGACTGTATGAATATTTCAATATGCAATAATAAAGATCAAAGCCTCTACTTTTAAACAAAAAAAATCTGTTTTATTCTAGCTTAAAGTGTTCTTTTTTTAATCAACACTTGAATACAGGTAGGTTTCATAAAAATGTATAATTTTGAGCAAAAGGGTGAGAAAACATTTTTATCAAAAACTACATCTGGATAATATTCAGTAAGATTATCAAAGCATAAATCCAGTAAATCGCTTCCATCAACACCTCCAAAGCTTGTACAGCCATATACCACTTCCTGGATCATCATTTTACTCTATAACATTTATCCAGTTTTCATTTATACTGTATGCTGTCTATTGCTGATGATCGCATTATTTTTAATATGCATCTGTTTACATGAGAGTTGTGTGTTTTTGTTCGGGAGGTTTTGTACTCTTTCAGAAGATGTATAATAGGTGCCTCCGAGTGTATAACAGTGAAAACACGGAAAGCCCGTAAAAACTATGTGTCAATGCCGGGGAAGCACTATCTTTCTAAATGACGAGAAACTCGCCAATGGTCGGGAAAGAGTTAATTACAGACCGATCTCGAATCTCCCTTTTCTGCCCACGAGTCCTAGAAAAGGTAGTATCCTCACAATTATATTCTTACTTAGAGGAAATGGTATCTGTGAGGATTTCCAGTCAGGATTTAGACTGTATCAACAACCTGCCCTTATCATCTGATCTTGGTTGTATCTGTCTATTAGTGCTATTAGATCTTAGCACTGCGCTCGACACTGTTGAAACACAGCATTCTTTTGAATAGACTAGAAACTTTGTTGGATTTATGGAAGTGCATTAGCATGGTTCAAATCATACTTATCTGACCGCCATCAATTCGTAGCAGTGAATGAAGAGGTATCATATCGATCACAAGTGCAGTATGGTGTACCTCAAGGCTCAGTACTAGGGCCGTTACTTCTTTTTACGCTTTACATGTTACCCTTGGGAGATATCACCAGGAAACAAGGTGTTAGCTTTCACTCTTATGCTGATGATACTCCGCTCTATATTTCATCGTGACCCGGCGAACACCAATTTGAAAAAACTAATGGAATGCATAGTCGCATAAAAAAACTGGATGATGAGAAATTTCTTACTACTAAATTCTGAGTTAATGTGTTAATTATAGGACCTAAAAACTCTGCATGTATTAACCTAGAACACTGTCTTAGACTCGATGGCTGCTCTGTCAATTCTTTGTCATCAATTAGGAACCTAGGTGTGCTATTTGATAGCAATCTTTCCTTTGAAAGGCACATTTCTAGCATTTTGAAAAACTGCATTTTTCCATCTCAAAAAATATATTTAAATTACGACCTATGCTCTCAATATCAAATGCAGAAACGTTAATTCAAGTCATTCATGACTTCAAGGTTAGATTATTGTAACGCTTTATTGGGTGGTTGTTCTGCACGCTTAAGAAACAAACTCCAGCTGGCCCAAAATGCAGCAGCTGTAGCTCTTACTAGAACCAGGAAGTATGACCATATAGCCTGGTTCTGTCAACACTGCACTGGCTCCCTTTTCAACATCATATAGATTTTAAAATCTTGCTTATTTACTTATAAATCCCTGAATTGGTTTAGCACCTCAGTATTTGAACAAGCTCTTGAACACCTCCCATAACACCCAATGTACTTGCTACATCGTTAGAAGAATGGCATCTATGCTAATATTAGTCTGTTTCTTTCTTATTCCGAGGTCACTGTAGCCATCAGATCTAGTCTATATCCAGATTAAATGGTCACTGCAGTCACCCGGATCCAGTACATAACCAGCCCAGGTGGTGGATCAGCACCTAGAGAGGACCTCTACAGCCCTGAATGTCAACAGAGATCAGGACAGCTAGATGAGCCCCAGAGACAGATCCCCATTGAAGACCTTGTCTCCTAGACAGCCACAGGAACCAGATGAGTCCTCTGCACAATGTGACTCTGCTGCAGCCTGGAATTGAACTGCTGGTTTTGTCTGGCCAGAGGAGAACTGGGCCTAGTTTCTCCCAAGGTTTTTTCTCCATTCTGTCACCGTTGGAGTTTTGGTTCCTTGCTGCTGTCGCCTCTGGCTTGTTTAGTTGGGGACACTTAATTTCCAGCGATATCGTCGACTTGATTGCACAGATACTATTTAAACTGAACAGAGCTGAATGATGACATCACTGAATTCAATGATGAACTGCCTTTTTGCATTATTGATACACTATTTTTGCGTTATTGATACACTATTTTCCTGTTTAATGCTGTACAGTTGCTTTGACACAATCTGTATTGTTAAAAGCACTATATAAATAAAGTTACTTGACTTTGACTTGAATGTTCTCTCAACATTTCTGAAACAAGGAGGTAAAATATAAAAAATGTTAGACAAATGTCCAAGTAAGTTGCTTAGAACAAAAGTCCCATTAATGATGTATAAATTCATACATTTTTGTTCTAACCTTTTGAGAACATTATTAAAAAACAGATAACATTGAATGAACATTCTGTTAACGGTATAGGAAGAATGTTTGTTCATAACTTTGAGAGAACCTTGCCTTGAACCTTGAACATTAACCAAAGATCTGAGATCATTCCCTGTTAGATGAATACATATAATCATCATTTACATTTATGAATTTAGCAGACACTTTTATCCAAGTGACTTACAGTGCACTCATCATTATAATCATTGTATTTACACATTTAAGCTAAAAAATAAATAAAAAATAACATTGGTTTCTATTCTATCCCATTCTTTTGTTCATGCAGGTCTCCAATTCTAAATGTATATCCGACATTTAAAGATTCTATTTAAAAAGCTGTTCAGCCACTGCTCACTCCACAAGGCTTGTATTTGTATCTGTTTATTTTTCAACTGCCGGATGTCCACTGGGATTGTGGACAGTGGAAACAACAATAACAGACTTACATGTGAGTAGAAACAACGTCAATAGGCATCACATTAAGGTAACCATCTGACTGATAGGCAACTGTTTGTTCAAAGAATATTTCCTCAGTGTTATCAGTGGAGTGGAGAGATCAGCTCTAATGAAATTGACCTTTTAAAACCAGTAAGGAAGGTGTTGAGTTGATTGTAATGAGAGGAATAGGGCTACAGATTAAACCAAAGATCTGGAGAGTTCATAGACCTCATAACTTCTTTGCAACTGAGCTCCAAAGACACCAGTAGTTACTGGGAATGAAAGCATCTACTTAATGCTGTAAAGATCCCCACTCAAACAGCAGCTGTACCAACATGACTCTTAAGGTGGGTAATGGGACCACACAGACATTCTGTGATCTGTTTGCCACCATTAATTTCCACATTGGACACTATGCCCACACACAATGTGGAACAGGCCCTCTCAAGTAGCAGTTCAGCCATTAAGAATATCTCCGAAACATCTTTACACACATAACATGCTCACTCAGATGATCTCCCCTGATCTCTTCTCAGTGCAACCATCTGAATAACTGTGTGTGTGCTGGAAGCTATGGGCAAACAATAATGAATATTGCAATGCCCAAATGGAGAAAATATGGTATAATGGTATCTGATCTAGTATGATATTTGAATTGTTTAGACCATCAAAAAAAATGTAAGGTTGCCTAGTGAGCTTAAATTTATAGAAAGTAGAGAAATTGATAAGGTTATGTTCAGTGTCTGAATTATAGGGGGTTTGGGAGGACTCTGATCCCACTAATTAACGCTTGAACTCCCCAAAGGAAGTCAAAACAAAAGCTCTTATATGTTTGTTTTTATTATATTGTTTTGGATGGTGAATCTACAAAATATAAGTATTGTCATTGTCACTTTAATTTTATACAGCACTAACATCTATCAGTATTCACATTGCAAAGAACCTCAAAAATTACTGACAAAAATTATATTTAAAAGTCGACTCTCATTGAAAATCATTGAATAATTCATATAAACTCCCTTTGTGTTTGTCCCTCTGGAACATTTGCAGAAATCAGTGGAGGTTACATAGTACTGAGGAGTCACTCGCAGGAGGGACTGAATTTGGAACCGCACCAGCAAGACTGCAGTGGTATCACTAGAAATAGCATCTGTTTGTTTGTTAACTTTCCAGTGCTGGCAGGAAAAAAAATATCAAATTTCTAAATCACCAAGCAAAAGTGGCATCATAACTGCCTTGCTTACTGTCAAAGATCTCATTCACACGGTAAACAATGCAGTTTATTCTAATAGCAAGTAATCTTTGACAGGAACAGACAGTTTTCTCCCTTACACAGGCTTGATGAATAAAAAAGGACAAGAAGTTCCTTAAGTTGTCTTCTATTTTATACCCAGTATGTTATTGTCAGTGCAACAAAGCTTGTGAATAGACAGAGAATGGTATTTTCAAGCCATATAGATTCCCCTGAGAATTTCCTTTTCTTTTTAAAAAATGTATTTCATGTTACGTTACTTCAAAAACTGTTCAAATTGCATAACACACAATTACCACATTTTTTTTCCACAATAATTACAGTACCACAACAAATTACCACAAACAAGAATTTGAAACCACTTTGTACTAAAACGTTCCTAACAAGTTGCTACATAAATTAGCCTTCTGGGTTTGCCTAATAATTGACATCATGACAGTCGGGGTCTGGTAGTAAAAATCCCATTCATAGTCTCTAAGGGAATTGATCTTGAACAATAACTTATAAACCTTTTATACGCGACCTACTGTAAGCTACAAGGTTGTTAACTGATGGAATATGCTTTTGTTTGTAGGATTTCTTCAACAGTCAGAGAATCGCGACAAGCAACTTGCACCAGAAGAACATTTTAGTACCCACCCACTCTCATGAAGTACTACAAATGACGTACTGTAGGCTGTATCGAAAACGCCCCCCATATCCTCATTCACTATTCCCTCCTCCAGTAATACAGTCCATTGATTGCTGTGAATGCCATCTTTTGGTAGACACAGGAAATTCTGACATTTTTCCAATTTCCAAATACTTTTTTGCTTCAAATCAAAGTTTGTAAAGTTGTGATTCACCTTGTAGCTTGTTGGTTTGGTTCATGGCTTTTAACGCTTTCACAAAGACTTTTTTAAAAAAAAAATACCTATGAAAAAATGAATGAAAAACAACACAACCCAATGCTAAGGGTACTGGTAATACCTGAGTAGCATAAACCAGGTTATCCTACCTGACTAGTGGAAGGGGGTTTTCCAGTCACTCTGCATTCAAGGCGAATAGGGACTTCCTTCTGCCACTTCCTGGCTCTTCAGTTTTTGGGTGAAGCGTGGAGGAGCCATGGGACCATCTAGACTTACCCCTCGGCCCTGATGCTCATCTGACCCAACATCAGCTAGTCCCTGGTGCGTACTTTCCTGCTGGGGCTCAGAGGAATATGAAGAGGATGAAGGAGGCTGAGCCTGCTTCATGGCCAGCCGGTGGCTCCTTGGAGACAAGTAGCCACTGTCGGGCGAAGAGGAGTCTCCGTCACCTTGCTGATCCACACGTGTGGAACCTTTAAAGATGGAAGAGAGCTCCTCAATGAAGGTAGCAGCTCGGCTGCAGAACTCAGTAGCTGAAGCAGCTCGTTCGTTGAGCTCTCGGCCTCCGTGGACCCAGCCGGGGACGGTCCTGCTTATTATACTGGTGTGATGGATTTTTGGCAGACAAACTTTTCCCGCGGTGATTCAAGAGTAGTGCAGGGCTGGTTAGGCCTGCTGAGCGGCATGCTCTGATTGGATGTGACTTTACTTGATGTGTCGTCAGTTGACTGAGATGCTGAATCTGGGAGAGCGGGGTCTTTGGTTTCTGAGTAAAGCGGGACAGGTGCTCTGTGTGAACGTGGGGGTTCATCTTGGTCCATTTGGGTCATCTCTGCGTCGACTCATGGCCCTCACGAGCCAGGTCCAGACTGAGGCTGATCTCGTCCTGGCTCAGGAAAGCAGAAAGTTCTGGAAAGTCCCCGTCCCCCACTCTCTTTAGCTCAGCCATTGAGTCCAAGTAAACCTCGCCATCAAGAGGTGGCACTGTGAAAGCATGCCGCCATCGCCCCTGCCAAAGATACACCCCCTGGAGGACATGCCTCTTTCAATAACAGAGAGATGGGGAGTGTGTCATTCCAGCTCCCGTCCTGCATCCTGCAATTCACAAACCACCAAAGAGAAGGCGAGAAAAAATTGCAGACCATCTTATTTTAATTTTTTTTAAAGATCAGGAATATCAGAATCATAGTCCTAAAGACAAGCAATATCTGCAATATATGCCACATTCATGTGCACTCAAAATATGAGATTGATCATGACAGTTGTTGTATGATGACTCAGGCTGGTATACTTTGGGGCACAGCTGTCCAGCATTAACAAAGGCCTTGTCATGAAGCCCAACAAGGCATGAGTGCCATTTAACACTCATGCTGACTTTATCTCTTTATTCCCCTGTCTATCATCTACTCTACAACTGTCCCTGCATCAGTCTATATCTATTTTTCCAGTGCCTTCATCCAGCACTGGATTAATGGTTTGTGAAAATTCAGCTTTGCCACCAACAATATATCACCTAATGTATCAAGAAAATTGTTGAGGATGTTGTTTTAATATTTTATTTATGTTTCACAATATCATAAAGCCTTGGTGAGCATAAGAAAGTTATTTCAAAAACATCAAAAATTCTTACAGGCCACTTTTGAACAGTATTGTATATGAATAAAAATAATGACCTTACTTATTTACAAGTAGATATTTTTTATGTAAACACATAACAAAACATTGTATGAATAAATATATAGAGATAGCAGTATTTTGTGTATGATGGTAGGTTGTGTAGGTTTTCAGGAAGGGTTTTAAGGTTGCTTTATGACTTTTGCAAAAAACATTTAAATCCAACAGTGAATGATGGTATTCTCAATAACCTGTGTAACCATAATTCAGTGGGAAAGTGTTTGGTCTGACATACCTGCACACTGGTGTAACATTAATATGAGACATTGTCTACAGCATACCGAAGCCCTTCAACCAGCAGATCAGGTCTCGTGAAAAAGCACCCTCAGCGTGCAGAACTGGGAATTGGCTTGGGTGTGTGTGAACGCTCCATTCACATGTCTGAGACACATTAATGTGACCCTGCTAACTTTTATGACTACATTTCCACCTGCAAATGTTTGTTTACACATGTATATTTATTATTTATGGCCTATTAATTGATGTCCTGTAGTGCTGTATTTCAATAATGTCTCCAGGTTTTGTTATAGCTGACTTTGTTTACACATGGTTTATGTACCAAGGGACCAGGTGTTGTATGTAAAGGTGTGCGGCCATGTGTGCAATTTGAAGGGACCGTGACAGTGTGAGTTTCTCCCCATCATGGCGTCCTGAAGACCCACTGTTTTGTTATGTTTTTAATCCTCAAGGGCTGCATTTCACAGCAGCAACCACCTCCCCACCAAGAGTCCTTTTTTTTTTTTTTTTTTTTTACACATAAGTGCACACACACGCTGCTTCTACATTATTCATGTGGAAATTATGGCATCTTTATTTTGAATTGATGAATTATAGATAGCGGAATATGAACATGATATGCCAAACAATTGTGAAAGCCAAGACTGACAGACTGACATGCTTGATTTTCCATCTCTGACACAAATAGTTGAATGCACTTAATCAGAAATCATTTGTAAAAGTGTAGAAGTATTAATTGTGATGGTGGATGAAACTGAATGAAGTAGTGAGAGTAAATGTAAAGCTGAAACCATATATCTCCGATGACTATTCATTGACTATTCATTCACATGTAATCTTCTACGTACAGACAAAAGCCAAAAGACCATGAGATAATATATATATATATATATATATATATATATATATATATATATATATATATATATTATAATTTAAACGAAAATAGCCATTTACCTTAAGTCAATTTTTGCAAATGTCCGTCCCCGTCAGAAGGTTCCAGTTTTTCTGAACTTCTCTATGCCAGAAAAATAGAAAAGATGTGATTCTTTCTTCAGGGAGTTGTGGGTCTTTTCTCTGTCCTATGTTTCTTTTGTCTTGTTTTGCCGAGTGCTCTGAGGTGAGCCGGTTTAAGTGGCCACAGAGTAGCCTGCTGTCCCATCTGTCTCGGGCCCTGACCGCTTACTGAGCACCACTAAATTTGGCCCCTAGCTCAGGTTACACAGCGAGAGAGAGAGAGAGAGATAGACACGGTGAGTGAGAGAGAGAGAGCTCTGGGGTGTGTAGCATCCATGCGCCCACACACCACATCAAAGACTTTTTCATATCCACAAAGGCATGTCATGCATTTTGCAGACACCCACTTGACTGTTTGGTTCAAAACAAGCCACCAAAGCACTTTCTGACAATAACAAATCTACAGGGCACCTAATAAGCACTTACAGTACAGGTAAGCAAATAAACAATTGACTTTTTATTTATTTGCGTCACAATTTATTTAACTTCTCGTTATATCTTTATTTTATGAAACTTAAAGGTGCTGTATGTAAGATTTTGACTCTACTAAAGCATAAAAATACCATAATATGTTTGCAGATATTTAAGAATCATGCTAAGTTAACATATTTGTTCATCTGAAAAACAGTGTTACAGTCAGTTATTCTGCTTTGAAAATGTGCGTTCAGGGCCGGAATGTAGGGCATTGTTTTGGTTTGTGAAACCCGCCAACTGCCTGTTTACCCAATTGTATTTCGGGACCCCGGGTTGCCAGTTGGAGAAAAACACAGTGTATTTCATTTCATTCATCCCAATCTTCATCGACATTCTGGCAACCTGCCTGTGCGTTAGGGTTAGGAGGGGGGGGCCGGGTGAAAAAAAAAAAGTGAAAAAAACCCTCTCCAATATTTTGAATTTGGATTGCAATAGCTAGTTCAACCACTCTGTGTCAATCCTACATACAGCACCTTTAATATTCATAATGAATGTGCAGAGTCTCAATTCAGTACCAGTTTTGACTCTTGACTTTATGTTAGAACCCAAAAGTAGATTCATATCACCTAGTAAATTATTTCATAGTAATATTCACCGTTACGAATCCATTACGGACGCAGACATGACACTTTCAGAACCAATGTGGTGTCAGTCACCAAAGATTCTTAATTTAACCTCATATCAATTGCTCACTACCCTACATACACTGTTATCCCCATTAAGACACCCTGCTATTAACAGAGTGCTTTATATAGGAATGAGGAACACAACAAACTATAACGTCCTGCCACAAAGTTTACAAGCTGAAAAGCTACAGTGGTAGACTATTAACACTTCTTACTGTCTATACTTGATGATATAGCAAGATAAGCAGCTTCATATTCTTTGGATTTGTGACACCCTGTCTAGATGACCTAAGATGGAAATTTAAGTTGTTATTCACCCGGTATTATTTCTGGAGCTGTTAACTGTTATATTGAGTCACTGAGTTCTCAAGAACTGCATGAGCCTGATTAGTCAGTCAATCACCCACCACTTCATAGATAGATAGATAGGATAGATAGATAGATAGACAGACAGACAGACAGACAGGGACAGACTAGATAGATAGATAGATAGAATAATTTGGAATGGCATAACAATGAGTAAATAACACAATTTTAATTTGGGGGGTTGATTGTTTTTCCTTATCATGGAAAAACAAGAGGCACTCCACTGCGAGACGGACGGGTAGATGTGGTCGTGAGTGGTGCAGTAGGAGTCTATTTCAGGGCACTTATCACGTTCACTCATAAACACAGAGAGCACAGAGCTATTCCTGTTTCTCAACAATCAAAGCACTGATTACAGTTGAGCTTCAATGACAGGAACAAGAAGATCTATCACTCAAAACACTGTCACAGCACAAACATGCAGACCACTGACTGATTCAGAGCATTACTTTACAATCTTAGTCAGACACACCAGTGAGTGAAATGTTATTCTAGAAAAAAATCTCTTCCTGTGTTGTCTCTGATTGGCAGAATACCCCATGCTTTCAAATGTGTTACTGAACATCTCAGTATGAAATCCTGAAAAAAAGCCTATTGAAAAACATAAGAAAATAAATAAAATAAAACTCACACCTCTCACAAATGTACAATTAAGAAAATATTCTGAACCAGGGACAGTAATTTTATTTTTATTTTTTAATTAAAAGTTTGTTTGTTTATTTTTTATGTATGTATGTATGTTAAATTAAGAATATGTTAAAAAGCTTGGAAACATTGTCTTATTTGCATACTAACTGTATTTTGAGTAAAGCTTTGTGTATCCAGACTTTAGACTAGACAACCAAAGGTCTGGTCCATACTGTAGCTTACTTAGGCCAAGAACTACCCACTTAAACAAGAAGGGTCTTAGTGACATGTAAAATAAAGTGACGTGACAAACAGCCAAGTATGGTGACCCACACTCAGAATTTGTGCTCTCCATTTTAACCCATCCAAAGTGCACACACACAGCAGTAAACACACACACCATGAACACACACCTGGAGCAGTGGGCAGCCATTTATGCTGCGGCGCCCGGGGAGCAGTTGGGGGTTCGGTGCCTTGCTCAAGGGCACCTCAGTCGTGGTGTTGCCGGCCCGAGAGACTATTTCAGAACAAAGAAGACATTCCTTAAGTTCTTCTATATAGTTTAATACTAGATGCTAGTAAGTGTATCCAAACAAAACTATAGCTATTATACGTGATGTCACTATCCTGGTAAAACCAGTGATTATTTTATTCTTTAAAGACAATTGCCGCATCAACAACAACTTTGCTAACAAGACTACATTTCCAGTCAGATTCATAAAATCAACAAACAAACCAACCAATCAACCAAACAGTTGTTGTAAAATTATTAAACTCAGCCAAATTAAGAAAATGCTCACTGGTTTGTTTGAAAATAAAACTCATACAGCTTAAGACACTGATGAGTCTGTGAACATGTATCCGCACTTAAAACTAAGAAAATAAGTTTGTCCATTCTCAGAACTGGAACTGGAGAACTCCTGCCCAGTTTCAGCATTGTCAACAAAACACAGATGTATTAAGTAAATTTCCACCAATAATTTTGCCTGATAAATCTATCAAATGATTTCTGAAGGATCATGTGACACACTGGCTATGTTAATTATAAATATGTGATGTGGGTAGAAAAGAAAAAAAGATTACTTGTAACCAGTCATTCCCAGTCTGTAATTTTGTCAAATTTAGGCTTAGCAACACAAATGACCTGTCTATTATAGTCCTTGACCATTAGGCTATATTACCTTCGTGTTGGTCATTTCCATCGCACATATCATTTGTATAGTAAATTATTTGTCATTCATGATTTGATAGTGCTGAAATTGAGGAAATGTTAATGACAGAAAAAATGGCCGAAATGTCCTGTGATTGCATTTAGGCTTTATCCAGTGTTGGGGATTATTATTAGATCAGCTAACTAGCTGGTGAAAAGTTGTTTTGAGAAGTTATAAAGACGGTTTATATAAAGACCACTGGCCAGATAACATTTCACATTTGAAGACGCACATAATCTGAATCATTTACATTAATAATAATTATTATTAAAAATCGAGGTGCTTTTAAAAATGATGATGTTTTTATTTACATGTTCGTTCTTTATATTAATTTTTTTTTTATTTACTTTTGCTGTTAAACCAAACCGAACACGTAAGCTAGCTGCCAGGCTTCCTTGCCATCTCATAGAAAAGTCGTTTCGCGTTTTTAAAATGTATTTTGACCTATTCGTTTTTCCGTAGTCATCATTTCAGTGGCGGTTAGAATCACGTATCATTGGTCGCTCTGCTATTTTTGTGAACATGATT
Organism: Cyprinus carpio; assembly: GCF_018340385.1. Classification (NCBI taxonomy): domain Eukaryota; kingdom Metazoa; phylum Chordata; class Actinopteri; order Cypriniformes; family Cyprinidae; genus Cyprinus; species Cyprinus carpio. The sequence continues at coordinate 842,627 of NW_024879352.1, read as the reverse complement.
GTATTTACATTACTGATAAGAATATATTAATGTTTTGAATCAGTTTCTTATACGTATGAAATATAGAAGACGAGCTTAATCGCGGAGTTTATGTTTGTCGTCGTTTATCTAGTAAGTGCGTGAAGTCTTCAGAACGAGCTAATGTTGTGCAGCATTGAAGGAGCAGCAGTTGCTATAGCTAACTATTTTTTGTCATAAACGATTGTAGTGTATGAAAAGTTTCAGGTTTACTATAGATAATCTGCGTTCATCAAAAACTGCTGTCACTCAGCAGTCTGTGATCCTAAACTGATAAATGCTCTGTAAGACTATGTTACATGTGACCAGTACTGATGGTGTCTGTACTAATAGACATCTTTCCTTCTGCAGGGTTCAACAACGCCTGTTTTTTCGCCAGGTCGGGGAGGAGGGGGGAAGAGGAAGAAGAGAAAAAGAGCTTCCCAACCCCATTCTGTACATGGCCTGGTCTCCTAACAGAGATCTGATCGCCCTGGCGAACACTTCAGGAGAGGGTTGGTGTGTTTTATTGCTGTACACACACCTGCCATCTGTTAAACCAGACTCTCAATAGATCCTTACCTACAGTACAGGATTGTAATGGAGGTTCATTAGACTATTCTGTCATTACAGCTTCTCCTGCATCGGCTTTGGCCAACTTTCAGCGGGTGTGGAGTTTACTGCCCAATGAGAACACCGGAAAAGAGATAACTTCACTTGCCTGGAGACCTGATGGGAAAGGTAAACTCAAATAATATTTCACTGCCTTATTTGCATCATTATAATTGGACATATCAGGGTTATTATTGTTTATTAATAAATAATAATTGTTGTATGCTTGCTTTGTTTGCTAAAATAATATATATATGACAACATTCTAATAAAGTTAAAACTGAAATAAATATTTGTAAACTAATTTTAAGAATATTAATAAAAACTATAATATATTTTAATACTAAAATAACATTGAGACATATCACTTCAGTCTTATGGAAGTGTACTTTACTTTTATTCATTCACTCATAAATACAGCATTCATGTAATTTATTCATGTTATGGCCACTTTTTTTTTTAATTCTGATTTTATAACATGCCCAGCTCCAAATTAATCAGATGCGTCCAAAATATATAATATTTTTTTAAACTGCCATTTAGTATTATAGATTAGTTTTATTATTATTTTTCTTTTCTAAAATGTACATACAACTTTATATTTTCTTGTGCTTGTTATCATTGTTCTTCGTGTAGCTATTGTAGAACAAATTTCATCGTCAAAAAAGTGCTGGTGCTGATTAATCAAAACTTGAAATTTCAGCCATATACTGAGGTATCTACCAAGCTACCATTGTCACGTTATATGATTGCTGTCTGCAGTCCTGGCATTCAGTGTGGGAGACACAAAGCAAGTGGTGCTGTGTGATGCAGAGAAGGCAGAAATCCTCCACCTGTTCGCTGTTGAATACCCAGCATCCTGCATGCACTGGATGGAGGTGCAAGATGACAGCAGGTGTGAGTTTTTACATAGAGAGGATCTATTTTCTTTCTCTATTGATTACTTGGTTTCATTAATCTGGTTTATTTTTTCTTCTCTAGCACATTGGCCTCATTCAGCGAGTCTGAAGACGAGTCCAGTCGTTTTCTTCCAAAGTTACCCACTTTACCTAAGAGGTGAGATTCTGAGCTTTTGATTGTCTTCCAGATGGCTGAATGAGAATACTGGTCACTCATTAGTTTTTATAGTTTGTAATTGTTTTTATTACTTTTCCATTTTCCTTTGTGCTGTGTTTGTGTTCAGCTACAGCACCACATCAAAGATATTTAGGTAAGAGGACATTTTATGTGCTTAATATTCTGATTGTCTTTTTCTTTGTCATACTCTTTATGATTGGTCATCAGCATGTGGCATGTGTCAGTTTGACTTTGTGTCCGCTCTGCTTAATTCCATTGTATTATGATTTTTTTTCTTTTGCAGTGAAGAGAAATCAGATGAAGTCACAAACCTTTTGGGGGAAGTGAGGTCAGTGTTGTATGCACTGATCTGCTTGGTTAAGCTTGAGATTTTTCTGATGTTGTGTTGTGACTGATGATGTGTGATGTTTATTTGCAGGCTCAATATCCTGGTGGTGGGGGGACCATCTGGATTTGTGGAGCTGTATGCATATGGACTGTATAAGATTGCTACGCTGAGTGGAGTAAGATATAACATTTTCATTTATTAAAATTACGTAAATTAAAGTTTTAAAATAGAAAGTAAAAGCAGAAAGTTAGTAATATATTATTTACTTCATGTTCCTCTCAGATCTCAGGGACTTGCCGTAGTCTTGGGCTCTCTAGTGACCTCAAGTCCCTCTCTGTTATTACAGAGATTAGATCTGCAGAAGACAACCCTGAGATACATTACATACAGGTAAAGTCTGAAAACACTAAGAAACATTGATATTGTCAGCACTAACAAAAAAGGGTTTAAAACGTGCCAGATTGTTAAAAAAGTAATCTCTGTATTCATGTTGGTTTCATATGGTTCCGAAAAACATTTTACACTATTTTTTAAGAACAGTTTAAATGTAATGACACTAAAGTTCTTGTAGTGTAACTATGAAGACAAAGTTATAATATATAAAATTTTTCTTACACCTTTACATGTGACTGTGACTACATTAGATTTCATGAATTAATAAATATCACTACGGTTTTTGGAGGGTTTTTTTGCCATTATGATGTCTGGTCATATTTTGAACTTTATGCCCCAAAATAACATCAAGATGGTATTTCAGTTACTTTCTCTTTTGTTAGTCTGTCTAATGTAACGTTTCAGTCCACAAAGTGCTGAAACAACACCAGTTGAACAAATTTAATTATAATTTAATTATATCAGTACTATAAGTTTATGTAACTGTTATTTATTGAAGGTTGATGTGCAAGTAAACAAAGTGCAAACAGGTTGAGTCACACATAAGCTTATACTGCCAGGTTACATGTGACGTCTGCAGTTGAATTGAATGTATGAGGTTGATATCAGTGGTTGACAGTGACTGTGTTGCAGCTGGACACTGGACTGCTGTCTTCATGTTTTGCTGAGTTGACCAAGATGGCACGCAAGTTTACACACATTTCCACGCTGCTACAGGTGAGAGTCTTCACGGGTGTCTCATAAAAGCTGCATCCTTTTTTTATGCACACAGAGTATCTTTCATTCTCTTTCTTTGTTGTTTTAGTATCTGCGTCTCTCTCTTACCTGTATGTGTGAAGCATGGGAGGAAATTCTTATGCAGATGGACCTTCGCCTCACTAAGTTTGTCCAGGTTAGAGTTCATCACATGCGAGGCAATCACAAACAAGCCTATAAAAGACATCAAACAGGATGGCATTTCATTAGTCTTTAAACACAAGTGCAGTAATGGACTGTGATCCATTGATGCCATCATAAGTGGCTCTGTTTGTCATTTATTAGAGTTCTAAGAGACAGCTGATGGTTGCTCTCAATGAATGATAATGTTGTTTTACAGGAAAAGAATACGAGCACTCAGGTTCAAGATGAGTTTCTGGAGCTACTGTTATGGGGCCATGCCAGGTGCACAATACATAAATGATAGTTTTTGAAGAGCACATATTATAGTGGCAATTTTAGCATTATGCTGTGGTGGTAAGAGTAGTGTTTGTGGCACATTTTAAGTTTCTGTTTGCAAAATTATTTATTTCACATGAGTAATGTTTGTAAAATCACATTAACTTATAATATTTGACTATAATGAACCCATAATATTTATTTCATATGTATATGTGTGTGTGTGTGTGTGTGTGTGTGTGTGTATATATATATGTGTGTGTGTGTATATGTATGTATATAAAATGACATGAAAAAACATAATATTTAATATAAATGTATTTCATATTTTAACATTAAGATAAAATGTTTTAGATTAAATATAATTCATATTTTTTCAAGCTTAAATCTACTTATGCTTATGTTTACTTTAAATGGCCAGCAGGGGGCACCATATGTTCTTAAATGTATAGCTACAGTCAGAATTACAAAACATACATGGGATGTAATAGAAATAAAAAGTATACAGGCGTGCAAAGTGTATGTATGTGTGGGAATGTTTAAGATCTGGATAAACAGGAAAATAGCTTTGGAGGTGTCTGTTGGTGTTTTGTAGATCACAGCCTGGGTTGGAAACTGTTTAGCTTACCTGATAATGTTATGTAATGTTCATTTATATATTCTGATTTCTGAGTCAAAAACTTCTCTTTCAGCCCTGAACTTCAGGCCCTTCTTATGAATCAACTCACAGTCAAGGTAAATCTAGCTGGATTAGGCTGACTGCATTAGTTAACCCACTGTAAGTGATCATGCAACTATTACCAACTGCGTTCATTATTTTGTTGTTTATCCGCTCAGGGCTTGAAGATGTTGGGTCAGTCCATTGATTCTTCCTATTCCAGCATCCAGAAACTTGTTATCAGTCACTTGCAGAGGTGTGTATCATTCACTAGTCTTAACAAGCACCAGATTGTTGCAGATCGGCATGTGCACTGAGTGTTTGCTGTGCACACCGTGGCTCTGAGGCACTGCTGTATCATCTGAGCGAGGTCAAGGGAATGGCACTCTGGAAGCAGAAGTTTCAACCTCTCGGCCTGGATCCTGCAGCCATTGAGGGTATAAGACTGGCTATTTGTAAACCAGTGTTATATTTTAGTATTATTTATATACTGTTATAGGATTTATTAATCTTTTGAATCAGCTTTAAATGAATTTTTATTTTATTTTTTTAAGTTTAGGTTACGTTTTAGTAGTTTTGTTATATACTTTTGTCATTTTTATTAGTTTTTTGTTCGTTTTCTATTTCTATGTAGCTTTAATTTATTTTTCAGTTTTTGTTTTATTTATAGTTTTAATTTAAACTTAAATTAAAAAAAAAAATAGTTGCCAAGGCAACATTTCTAATTTTCCTTAAAAAAAAATTATCTAATGTTTGAAAAATGTTTTATTTGTAGAAGTATTATGTTTTAGAAGTATTAGTTTTAGTTGAGCTGAGCTCAGATTCATCTGAGGCATTTAGTTCTGAATTGTGGAATTGCAGAACTTTGGATACTTTTCTGTAACTTAAAACAGTTTTAGCAAGTAGAATGAAGTGTTTATGCATTCTCTTTTGTTCATGGTTTAGATGCCATTGTAGCTGTGGCTCTCTTTTACCCTGAAGGCCAGTGAACTTTTACAGTGAGTTTAATCTTATTCTACCCACTTTATCTTGGATGTCTGTTCTTTATACGTCATTATTAAATTCTCAACTGATTGTCTTGATTCCAGAGTTATTGATAAAAGTATGAAGAACTTCAAAGCCTTTTTCAGATGGCTGTATGTTGGTAAGCTGCAGTTTTTTTGAGAGCTTTAGCTTTTAAAAAAAGCCAAAACTTTAAGAAAGTCAAAGGCTAGTGTGCTTGTTGCAATGCGTTATGGAATGTTGTGGCTGTTATCAGCTTGTATCAGCTTGCATATCAGGAGTGTGCCTAAAATGCTGCCTCATTAGGTTTTGAGAAAGATGAATATTCTTTTTGTATTGTGTTGTAACAGTTTTTGCTTTTCACAGCAATGCTTCGTATGTCAGAAGATCACGTTCCTCCTGAACTTAACAAGGTGTGATATCAGAATCAGAATTCAGTAGACATAAAGAGAATAAAAGAGTGTGGCTGAAAAAGTGCTGGTGGTGGGAAATGTAGTCAAGCAAATAATCTAAACATAATGTATAAATCATAAATCTAGATAATAAATATAAAAAGTAACTTTTCTAAGAATTTATACAAAAAATATTTCTGTTTCAGATGACTCAGAAGGATCTGGCTTTTGTGGCTGACTTCCTGTCCGAACATTTCAGTGCTGTGAGTGAAAGAAAAGCACATTATTTTAACATTAAACAAACATTTGGTGAAACATATCATTTCCATACCCATTTCAGAATGAGGAGCTGTTTGATCGGAAAGGGAAGTATTTCAACGTTGAGCGTGTCGGACAGGTGAGGACCTTTATACATATTCTAGTGGGAATTCTTTTCCTCATTTCATTACATACTTGTTCTGTCGTTGTTTTTTGCAGTACCTTGAAGGATGAAGATGAAGACTTGATATCTCCACCCAACATGGAGGGCAACCAGTGGGTGACATTTGTAAAGCAGAGCACTCAACTAAAAGGTAAAATTATATGTCCATTATTAAACCACAAGACTGCTAATGTTATCTTATTGTTTTGCGAAAAAATATAAAATTGAATATGAGAAATGAATGACTTGTATGTTTGCAGACAGTCCGCTGCTCTTCCCCACGTACCCACAGAAGTCTCTGCACTTTGTCAAGAGAATGATGGAGGGGTCCATTGATCTGTGCTTACAGAAACCAGCCGTGAGTCTCTAAACACACAAGCGCACACACAAACTTCAATACTATCTCTCTAGCTCTGTGAATGGAATCACACTGACAGCGTTAGACACAACTTTAATACTCCAGGACAACAGTTTTACATGTTCTGCTTTGAAACCTTATAATTTATGGCTAACAACTTAAGCCGTGTTCTGTTTTCAGCTCTTTATTACGGGTTGAGTAGAGCTCAGTTTAGTCAGTGTTGATGAATTTCTGCCAGCCAGAACGGTAAAAAAAACTTGATTGTAAATGAAAATATTACCTCCACTCAAAAATTTACAGTGTTTTTCTTATTCATCCTGTCCTCTTTTGATGTCCATCCCATTCTCTTTTCAAAAGATGCTCTAACTTGCTTTCTCACATACAAACACAAACATTATCGGTCTCCAGCATGTATATATATCAGAAGCATTAACTACATTATCTGGATTGTTTCACCCTTCCTGCTGACCATTCTTTCCCTGAGCACTAATGCATCTGACTCCTAATCATACATCGTCTGTGTGTGTTTTTCAGGAGGTGATTGGGCATTCAGTAACACAAGCTGTGTGCTTGCGATTGTACACTGTTCCTGAGAGGTAATCCATATTCTAGATTGAGTCTGTGATTTACCATACACAACTAAAACATTTAATAGTACACCTGTTTTTGGATTTTGGGGTTTTAGTACTACTAATGATTTATCAGGAAATAACTGATGATTTGATTTGAGTTAAAGAACCAGGGCTTACTGTTGATAATCTGATGATTTCTGTGTTTTGTTTTTGATAGCTCTGAAAATGCACCGAGATTGTTTGAGCTGCCTTCACTGTAAGTGGACCAGTCATATCCTTATAATTTGGCTAAGAATGCTGTTTTGTAATGGTGTATTCTGAGGCTATAGTGCTCGTCAGTGACGTCCATTAGGCGATAACAGTATGTTGTTGATGATAAGAGTGCGTTTTAATGCAGGTGGAATGATAAGAAGGCTGCTATGCATTATGTAGTGTTCTGCATGCCAGAGATCTCACCCTCTAAAATCTATATTCTGAGGAGAGCAACAGACCCCAACAGGTACACACACCTCTTTTATTCTGTTCCTAGTTGTATTTGATTACAAAGAAAAATATAATGATTAGATTTTTTCCATCACCTCTAACTAAACTAACATTCAGCAAAAATGCTTCTTAAAAGGTTTCTGAAACGGACTGAATTTGTGTATGTGTGTTTCAGGTCGGTTCCCAATGGTCTGGTGGCCCTAAACCTCAACGCTCCTCTCAATTCTAGTATAGATGATGAAACACCTGCACCAACTTCTGCGTAAGTTCATAAGTGGGAGTAAAAAATCCCATACTATGAAAATATTGGCATTATTTAATCTTTGATATATGTGTGAATGATTAAAACGAATTGTTTATTAGTGACAGTTCCTACAGTTGCCTTGATGCCCGTTTTTATGACGACGAGACATTAACAGTGGTATTGCGAAGTCGGGAAGATGACGAGAATAAGATGCGCGTCCTTGCTCAGCTTCATCTAAACTCTGTTTTGAGCTGGGATGAAGAGTTCACCTGGGACCTTACACTTAGGTACAGCATACCTATTTATTTACACCAGTGACCTTTCATTTTTTATTGAATTATTTCTTAAAGAATTGTATCATTATACATACATTGCAGTAGCTGTTACAGCAATATACTAGATTGTGATACAGTTAAGCTTAGTTTGGCATTGTGGCTCTCCCCTATTGAATGTCCTGAATTAACACGCTTTTGATGTGTTGTATTTGTTGTGGTGTGTGTTAGGCTGGAGCAGCAGACTGAAGGGATCCCAGTCCAGGGTTTGGCCTGGGGAAACCAGAGCAGAGAGATGGACAACCTCAAAGCTCAGTTTGTGGCAGTTAATGGGATCCGCAAGGTGGCCTGCGTGGTAAGACTTTACAACTTGAGGAAAATATTGATTGATGTATAAATACATATAAAAAAAAAAAAAAAATGTAAAGAATAATTATTACAAACCTGTTGAATTATTGAAAATGAATGTAATATTGCTGCCATTTATGTGCTTCTTTTTTTTTTCAAAATTTTGTCATTAATCACTTACCCCCATGTCATTCCAAACACGTAAAAGCTCCGTGCGTCTTCGGAACACAATTTAAGATATTTTTCATGAAAACCGGGAGGCCTGTGACTGTCCCATAGACTGCCAAGTAAATAACAGTGTCAAGGTCCATAAAAGAAAAAGTATGAAAGTAACAGAAATACAAAAATAACGACTTTATTCAACAATCTCTCCATATCACCGTATGCTGTGTATGCTCTTCTGTATCATCCGTGCCACAAGGATACGCTGAGAGACACAGAGGAGACTGTTGACAAAGGAATTGTTGAATAAAGTCGTTATTTTTGTTTTCTTTGCTTACAAAAAGTGTTCCCGTTGCTTCATATAACCCAGATTGCAGATCTGATGGCAAATGGAGTATTCTGACGGCGACTTTCATACCTTTTATGGACCTTGACACTGTTACTTACTTGGCAGTCTATGGGACAGTCACAGGCCTTCCAGTTTTCATCCAAAATATCTTAAATTGTGTTCTGAATATGAACGGAGCTTTTACATGTTTGGAACGACATGGGGTTAAGTGATTAATGACAAAATTTTCATTTTGGGATGGAGTATCCCTTTAATGGTAAATAAATCTCTTATCTCTCTCATCAGCTCAGTGCCAATCTGAGACATGTACGTGTGTTCGAGATGGATGCAGAGGAGGAAGAGGAAGAGGAAGAGCGTGCTGACGAGTCACAGGAAATGAGCTCAGACCAGGACAAACTGGACACAATGACTAATCAGAGTGATGCTGGGGAAGGTGGAGATGGAGCAGGAGGGGCTGAAGTTGCTCAGGTGGCAGGTCAAGGGTCAGGAGACATTTTGGATGAGACTGCAGGATCAGACACGCTTTGAACTCTGACCTGAGATCCAACATGTTCTCCACAACTGAACTATGGACTCCTCTGTTATTTCTGGTCTTGTTCTTTTTGTATTAAAAATATTTTTGTGATAACGATTATATGTTGAAAATTTCACATTCTTATTTGTAAATAAATGGATTTACTGTATAATAATCTTGGGTCATATCGATCAAAACTTTAAATGAATATATCAGTGTCTCCCCTAGGTTTAGGGTTTTCAGCTGGGGTGGGTAGATACTGCACTGTAGAAATGTGCTATTCACAGTCAACCTTGATTCATTTTATATTCTATGACTGAAAGTTTCCAATGACAGCTTTACAGAGATAAAGTGAGTAGTATTCAGCTAGTCATGTGACCAAAACATGGCTGCCTCCATGTAAAATAAAACTACTTTTACAGAGTGCAACAGTCCCATTCTATTCCTCCATAGGGATTGTTATTTGATGGTATATGCTTCTGTTGAAGCCATCAGTCCATTTTTTTTTTTTACTTATTTTTCAAATAATTGTGCTCCGCAGCAAAATTCCTGGTGAAAAACTACAGTACCCATGATTCCACCAAATGTCGGAATCGTGACAAGCAAAATAACAACAGAGCATTTTAATGCCTACCCACTTCCATGAAGTACTGTGAATTTTGTAGACTCAGTTTCTCTATATTGTCTAAATAGTTGTGGTTTTTGTTTTGTAGAATAAGTTTTTCTATTGTTTTTAATTTGATTGTCATTTGTAATGCCTCAGGGGATTGTAGTTCTTAACCTTATTTAAACCAATTAGTACACAGTCTTGTAGCTTTGACTTTTAGTCTGATATTCAATTACATTTTAGTTTCAAATCAAAGTTTTTAATGTGATTCACCTCATGGCTGATAGGTTTGGTTCATGGCTTATAACTTTTTTACAAAGACTTTTTAAAAATCCCTATAAGAAACATACTTCCAGAACCAAGGTTGCTGAAAAAGTGGGTATGCACTGTTGCTCTCTATTACTGTTAATATTTCTATGAGTTAATTATTTGTTTTAACTATTATACTGGAGGTCCTGGATTAGCTGGGAGTTGATGGCCCTTGTGTCTGGAAACATTGAAAACCCAGCTAATAACCTCTCTTAGTCTTTCTTGCCCACCTGGAAATAAAATGCCATTAAACACAAGGAAATTCAGTGTCTCATTGAAAAAAATGAGACAAAAATCTAAAGACGCTTGAGTATTTTAGTATGGCATCTCAGAAACAGCCAATGCAAATATTAGATGCAAACTTTTTGAACATGCAAAGATGTAGTTGTTCAGCCTATACCTTATGTGGTGTGTTCAGGTACTGTTTTCAACTTAAAGTAAAACAAAATATATTTTTTGTGGAAAAAAGTAGGCTTTAAACATATTCCTTAGGTTTTTCCTTAGCTCTTGATACTGTATAGATATTTTCTATACAGTAATTTTAATGCAAAAACATTATAATAGAAACCTGTCTCGGTTTTCTTTATGTTCTGACTAAGGCTCTAGGGCAGTGGTTCTCATCTCACTCTTTTTGACCCTAAGGCCCCCCCATTGCCCACAACAATATTCAAAGGCTCTCTAGCCCTATTTTTACTAGTAACACAAGAACACTACTAGTTACAGTAAATAAATAAATCAATTCATTAATTAAATAAATTCATTACATTTAAGGTACTCTAGGAGCTAGACATTTGTGCCAGACTTTATTAATTTTACATGACTTTTCTAGAAAGGTCTAGAAAATCCCAATTTTAAAATTAGGCTCATTCAGATATCTAGGTTTTCCAAGACTGTCTGAATCCTGGTTCCTCAAAGAAAACAAACAGTTGTGGAGGGGTGAATTAAAATAAGAAATATACTGTATATATTTTTTTGTTGTTTTACCAAAAATTCTTGTTTTGTCTCATCTTAAATCATTTTTAAGTCATCTTGAGGCTCCCTTGGAAGTTTGTTGAGGGCCCCTGGTTGAGAATCACTCTGTAATTATATAATTGAATTCACCAGCAGCTAAACTGTACACTTGTTTGGCATTTAAATATAGTTACATGGACAAAATATAGCTTTGGGTCAAATATTCTGTTGTAGTAATTGATGAGGCATCTCTTCACTAGGTTCAAAATAAATATTTGTTGTGCAAATACAGTTAACTTCTTCAAATGTTCCACCATCATCCCTGTACCCAAGAAACCAAACATCACAGGACTTAATGACTACAGACCTGTTGCTTTAACGTCTGTGGTCATGAAGTCATTTGAGAGGCTCATGTGGCATACTTGAAGGACATTACTGGACCCTTGCTGGACCCCCTGCAGTTTGCTTACGGAGCAAACAGGTCTGTGGATGATGCAGTCAATATGGGATTGCACTACTCCAAAATCTGAACAAACCAGGGAACTTATGCAAGGATCTCGTTTGTGGACTTCAGCTCCGCTTTCAACACCATCATCCCAGACACCCTTCAGAATAAACTAACTCAGCTGTCCGTGCCCACCTCCATCTGTCAGTGGATCACCAGCTTCCTGACAGACAGGCAGCAGCTAGTGAGTCTAGGAAATTGTTTTTATAGAATTTAATTGTACAGTTGTTAACTGTACACTTGTACTGTTCTCTCCCCACTGCTATTCTCCCTCTACACAAATGAATGCACCTGTAAAGACCCCCTCTGTCAAACTCCTGAAGTTTGTACACTACAGTCATCGGCCTCATCCAAGACGAGTCTGCTTACAGACAAGAGGTTGAGCAGCTGGCTGTCTGGTGCAGTCACAGCAACCTGGAGTTGAACACGCTCAACACATTAGAGATGGACAGCGCTGTGGCTGCAATGGAGTCATTCAGGTTCCTGAGCACCACCATCTCTCAGGACCGAGTGGGACAATCACATTGAGTCCATTGTGAAAATAATGCACAAATCTGTACATAAATCTACTGTTCCAGATTCATACACATTATTTGTTTGTTAAGTCTTACTATTTAATTTTTTTTCTGTTCTCATGTCAGATGTGTATGTACAGTATATATGTACCAGGAGCACCTTTAAAAAAAAACACACACACACACACACACAACAGATTCCTGTTTTTGCACACACCTGGTGAATAAAAATAATTCTGATTCTGAACACTGAAACTGGTATCCGTGCTATTAAAATTTAGCCTGAAGTATAATTGAGGACTGGTTTGTTTGCTCCGCAAGATGTATTAAATGGGGAATGTTTAATAGTAACCTGCAAAAAAAAGACTTTGTAAGATGTTTAAATGTAAATAAAATTGTAAAGAGTAAAATAAATATTTTGCCTTAGAAATTTAATTTATTAAGTTAACTACAAATAGCTGGTTACAATAGTATCCAGGAAAAGTACAAAATCCCCGCAATAATACGTAAGTTCCTGAATAAAGTACAAGCACTTTAGTGTGTATCGAGAGGGTTAAAGTGCGCGCTCCTGGTTCCAGGGAAGGGTCGCTCCCACTGATATATAATAGAAGAACACGCTCCAAAAACGTGCTCGTTCCCGCTGAGTCACGTGATGACGTCTCACTTCGAGCTTCTCAAAGATTTCGATTTCGGACGCAGCGGACTGGCAGACAGTAAAGATGGCGACGGAGCTCACGGTGTGTACGAGTTCCCGGAGAAGATGACGAAGACGACCAGATTAGTAACTTTCGAGCCGCGGCGTTGACAGTGCTAAATTTAAAGACCTAGCGACAGAGGCTCGCGAACTTGCTGACTTTGACAGTAGTTGAACAAACCTAGCGGACACAACCGGCGCGCAGACATATCGTTGCTTTTGCCATGGAGGATATCAACTCGAACATAAACGCGGACTTGGAGTTGCAGAAGCTTCAAGCCTTAGTGAAGAAACTCGAGCAGCAGAACGAGCAGCTCCGGAGCCGTCCCAGTCTGTTCTCTTCCGGTGGACTGTCGGGGAACACCAGACCCGTGAGCGCCGAGTATGATTCTCCGGAGCGGCGGCGGGGCTCGCCGCCGGGTTCACTGGGGCGGGGTTCGGCGGATCGAGGGGACTGTTTTTCGGGAGCGAGGGGTTTCGGAAATCTCCCGTCTCAGACGGTCGTATCCCGGCAGCAGTTACGGAGGGGGTTATGACAGTGACAGCGCGTGTTGTGACACCTCGAACACGAGTTTCGTGTCTTATTACGATTCGCCGGATTTTATCGAAGACGGAGAAACTTCGGTGCTGGATGAGGTGGAGATTCTCGATTTGGAGGACATGGATTGCCTGAACGAAGAGGAAGACAGCTGGTGAGTAACCTGCCAGACACACACACACACACACACACACACCCTTAACGAAGAGGAAGACTGCGTGCAGACGCCACAGAGAATAACACGTATTTGGAGGAATGCGCTTGATGCATTGTTGATGCACACACGTCTCTTTGGCTAAGGGCTGGGGTTAGTTTATTCAATGAACTGATAGCAACACACGGCTGTCATCTATTTAAAATTATTTAGTGCCTTAGGAGCATTTAGGAGCAACAGTTTGCTGACTGCATGTATTCAGTTCGCACTACGGCCTGTCTTTGCTTCTGATATGTGTGGGTCCTTCTCATCTGCCCTTCATATTATTTCAGTGCCTTTATAAATCTGCTGAATAACAGCCATGGTGTCATGCTTCAGTGATGTCATTAGAATCACACACACATGATGTATGTGCATACAAATGTCCTTTAGATAAGGCCTCAGATATGATCGAGCAGATTAGATACAACAGATGTACATTCTTTTCTGCATGATCTGCATTGTGTCTAGCTCATTTGTTTCAAATAACGTCAACTTTAATAGTGCAGTCAGGTTTTTTAGGAAATAAACAAGAGATGAATAGAATGCTGAGAAGTATTGTTCCAAAAATGTGCAGTCATATGAGAAATAATAATCTATGCATGTCATGGTATTGACAGTTACTGCTACTAATAATGACAATAAAAATGGGATGAAATTTATATTGGACTTTGCTCAGGCAAGCACAACAATAAACCAAACATTATGAAAACAGCAGTCCAGAGTGATGGTGTGGATCAGCATGTGTGCGGTCTGCTGGTCCAAACAGAGTGAGTAATAGTGGAAGAATAAAAATGTTCAAACAAGCAGCTCCTCCTGGAGTGATGAAACAACCTGCGATGATAAACAGTCCAGTCAGGCTAAATAGGTGGTCTGTTTAAAGATCAATTTAATGATCCTTAGTAAATAAAAGTACTTCTCTTTCAAAGTGCTTGTGTAGATGAATGTTATCCTGTTGCTTTCTGGTTACCTCAAGTAACAGACAGCTTCATCTTAACAGTTTTTGATCTTGTGTGGATTGATGTCGTGTGTGTAATCCATTGTTTGTGTTGCTTTAATCAGTGTCTTTGAGATTCTGTGGTTTAGGTCTATTTACACAGACTCAGAATGCTGTAATCTGGAGCCTCGATCTGTTTGGCCTGACTATCTTTCAGTGGCAGCGCAAAATGCTGGGAAATCCCTGCAAACAGCTGGAGTCCAGCAGATCAGTGAGCTTAACACCTCTTTACAAATATTAGTTAGGTAGGATAGAAAGTGTACTGTCAAATCAGACATGTCTAGAAGTGATTACAGCAAGGATACGTAAATGATTTAATCTTAGTCATGATGATTAAGGATAAGATTTTGGGCTTGTTTTATTGTAGATTTAATGGTGTTTTAAGGTCACAAATGAGTTAAAGCCATGCTGTTAACAAATCTGTTGACAAGATAAAATAATTATTGTAATAACTGTATTGAATCAATGTAGCAGCGACAGCGCACAGCTCTCAAAGTCAGTTCTGTGCTTTTGTGGTATGAATAATGCATTTATACCAGGAATAATCTCAGTTTCTGTCATATTGCAGGAGAAAGGCTTGTTAGGAGAAATGTTTTCTGTCTCCTATGTGAGGGATTATTCTAAGTGCCAGATTCTGCCACCAACACTGCAATCCTGCTTTGCCATCAGTCCTGATAAATAAATCTGTCTGGTTCTGTGCCATGCCTAAACTCCAGTCTGACTGATCGAAATGGTTTTTTGGGTTGTCAGCATTTTAAAGGGGTTTTTTTTCATATAAATGCGATGTTCAATTTTTCCTTTCTCTTTGGAGTGTTACAAGGGCTCTTGGTGCATAAAGAAGATTCTGTACAAAGTGCAAAGACTAAAAGTCCTGCAATCCAAAAGAGATATTTTTTTTATAAAATTAAGTCTTGTCAAACCACTGCTCCCTAACACGGTTCATTCTAAGCATGCCCCCACATGTCATACAATCAATAATGTGGGAAGATTTGCATAATGCCGCCCAAATGGTTCAACGCAAAGAAAAGCAGGCTTAACGTTTATTCCGCTGTTGCCGCCGCTGCCCATGCAGTGTGGGAGATGCTGTGTTTTCATTGTGAAAGCGAAACTACTTTGTTTGGCCTTCCAAAAACGGTGGGGTGGAACAACGGGACTAGAAATCAGGGTGGTGTAATTCGTATTTGCCAACACTTTTCCAGGAACAGTTCAACTCCAAATTATTCAGATCGTGTGCAGTGTATTTATGGAGGGTGAGGACTGTTTCCTGAACCAGTACCGTACAATGCGTCTGTGGCAACAAAGGCTGTTTCTATAAAGTGGGGCAAATTTCCAACTTTGCACAGCCTGTAAGTACATTTTTTATATATTTTAAAGAATTTGCTACTGATGATTCAAATGCGAGTTTTGAGCAGGGTAGAGTAAGGAGCGCATTGTGTTTGTAATTTCTCCGATCACAAAGCGCAGGGAAAATGGTTTTATGTTTACACAGTGCAGTATAATTTCATTATAATCAGTACTTAGATTAAGACAGCACCACACAGTATGTAAAGGGGTATAACGATTTCCGTCACACACGCTTAAGGTATTTGTGCCCAAATCACTACGCACTGGATAGCTGGCTTTTTCAGAACGATGAACTTTGTAAAAATCTACGTGTTTCAGAAAAGCGGGGCATAGAGGGCAACACTAATGTACATATACGGAAAATAATGTGTCTTTTTAACCTTTTAAAACTGCATAAAAGCATTGCATTACACCAAATACACAAAATAATGTTCTTTTTAGCAATGTCATATGACCCCTTTAAATCAGTAATTGACTTGAGTGATGTGGTCCAGTATGTGTAGTTGCCAAAGTTTGACTATCCAATAGTCGTAGTACTACCATTCAAAAGGTTGGGGTATTTTTTAAATTTAGCATTTAAAAAGAACTAAGAACTTAATACTTTTATTTGGCAAGGATACGCTTATATTGATCAAAGTAAACGAACTTTTTACATTTTTTACAAAAAAAAAAAAATTCAGAATAATCAATGCTGTTCTTTGAATTTTAGATTATCACAAAGCACATCCTTTTTTTTGTTAATGTATAATAGTTTCCACAAAAAGGTATTTAAATGTAATTATGTATAATATAATATTATGATATAAGAAATGTCTCGAGCACCAGATCAGCGATACTTAGAATGATATTTCTAAAGGACATGTGACAAACGGAAGACTGACGGTAAGACTGCTGAAACATGACTGCTGCGAAAATACGTATTTTACATATTAAATAATATTTTATAATATTCAATATTTTTACTGTGCAGTTTTTCCAAATAAATGCAGCCTTGATTAGCTAAACTCAAAAAAAAAACTTCCTAACTAAAAAAGCATTAAATTATGACATTTATAGCATGCATGTTACACTATTATTACTACTTTAATTGATAGCCTGATGCAGTTGGATAGTTGCGTCAAATATAGGACTACTATAACCAACAATACAGCAACATGAGGACCTCCAGTAATTTAACTGCTGTCAATGTGAATGAGCCCTAACACTTCTAATACATTCTTTAATGTGTCTGTAAAAAACTTTTTGTCCCACATGGTTACTGAGTCAGGTGATCCCGGGCAACAGCTGCTACTGTATGAGGCACACAGCAAAAAACAAGACTCATTGACAGTGCTTTTATGATTGATTCTGTTCCCGTTTTCCTGTTTTCATTTCCCATCTCTCTTGATTTGTTGTTTCAATTCGATTTGTTGTTTCAGTTTTTTTCAGAAAACACTCCTTAAAAACCTAGGCACTGGTAGAAATTTTTTGAATCGTGTTTAAAACAATAAGAGTTTGCATCTGTTGTTGGGATGTGCAGCAACTATTTTTCATAAAACCATGGGTTTTATACAAAATTGATTTAATTTACTAAAGCTAACTGGCAGTATCACCCTCTATATAATAAATGTTCTCCACTACAGCTGTCATATTATGACATGATCTGTTCCTCATATATGGTCTGTATTTAGCCTGTAGTAAATAAGTCCTTCTGATCAGCTGTACCCTGAACAGTTCTGCACAAGCCTTTCATGTGGTCCTCTTAATTCAAGGTCTCAGTGACTAAGGCAAAAGCTAACCTGCACAATATTACAGAGTACAGTTTACACATTACGTTAAGGATTACATAAACTTGTTCATGTGGGGTTTGTGTCATGTTTGAGCCTGTAGGCGCCGATGTTTTTTATTTAAAGGGAAACCATGCTTTTTGGCTGAGAAACAACCTACTGGTATATAGAAGGCGTCCCCTTTCATGTTCTTGCGTTAATGCTGGAATGGCCTAATATGGGGATGAGAGCCTGTTTACTTCTTGTGGACTGGGGGGGGGGACCTGCTGGCTGTGTGTTTCTCTCTCATGGTTGTATAGAGGCAAAATGAAACGGTCCTCTCTGCAGAAAAGCCTTGAGTCCATTGTGTGGTTGTGCAGAAAGTTCTCGTGAGAGTAGCGACCCCTCAGCGTCCTGATATGGAGTCTTGCTCAAACAACGCCTCTCTCTTACACAGACTCGACCTTACAGTCACAGGACCTACACATACTTCAATTTGGTCATTTCATGAGACTATATTCCAACTGTTGGTGATTATACGTCTTTATTCTGAAGCTAGCACTCCTGGGGATTATATGATTTAGAGATTTTTTATTTAATTAATCTTGGCATTAAGTGGTTTTAAATTTTTATATCTTGAAATTATACGGCTTGTCATTTTATTTTCTGAGCTCAAAAATGGGAATATGAGTTCCAAGGCGATTTGGACCATTCTGTCTGTATATGTCTGTGTCGATTTATTTCATGACCCTATTACTTTACTCTTTTCAATCTCCAGATTCTTCCTATGCTTCCTTCTTTCTCTTGCTTTTTGGACACTCTAGTATTACCCGTTCAGCTGAGCCACATGTCTGGCCCTGAATGATTCAGTTTTACTTCATCTCAACTTCCCTTGCGAGAGATCATGTTCTTGTCACCCATGTGTGTGATAGCCAGTCTGTGGTGGGTGTTTAACATGTGGCCTGGGCAGTTCACTGATGATAAATCTTTGTTTTTGAATGAGGTCTTGAC
Organism: Cyprinus carpio; assembly: GCF_018340385.1. Lineage (NCBI taxonomy): Eukaryota > Metazoa > Chordata > Actinopteri > Cypriniformes > Cyprinidae > Cyprinus > Cyprinus carpio. Next base: position 823,881 of record NW_024879352.1, on the reverse strand, counting down.
ATGTAGGCCTGGTGTCTGTGTCTGTGGACCAATTCGTATCTCTCTCCTCTAATTATAGGTAGTCGCAGACGAGTTAGTATGACAGGTTTGACTTTCAGCTCTCTTTTGTAGTCCAGTAAGCCTATTGCTGTTGTTTTTAGTCAGGTATGCCCATGTAGTAGATCTGCCTAAATTATGCACCTCTCTATAGCAGGGGAATCTGACACGTGTCGCTGCTGTATCTGTCCAGGCTCATACTAGACGATGTGACTGATAGACTACTTTTACAGCACCCACTGACATACCTGTTACATCACATATTTAGGTAGGCTCTTATAATTTTTCTTTATTACAATGCTTCATTGAGGAGTAGAGACAAGATCAGCTCGATCTTAAAGTCATTTTGAGTGATATTCTCAAAGGACATTATTTGGCCTCATCTCATAGAGTTCGCTCTACAACCGTCACCTTTGAGTGACATGGGAATCGTTTCCAGAGAACTCCCAGTTCAAAGATAGAGTTTTTCCATTAAAAGATCCAGTCGTGCAGTGGCTGCATGTGATTAACGTTTGGAACCAGTGCCAGATGCTGAATTCACACTTGGTCATTGTGTGAGACAAATGGGCCGTAGGATGTCTTCAGTGTGGAGTTAGTGGATATCATGTGTATCATAAGAGCAAATAGCACAATGCGCCACCTTTGAATGCTTTATGATGTCATATTTCCCAAATAAGCGAAGGGGGGGATCTGTAGTTTATATTGCTGTTAGTAATTACACTACAGGTCAAAAAATTTAAGGTCGCTCAGAAAGTATTTATTGTGGGAAAAAATGGCACCACTAATTTAGTTTATTACTATCTTGCACCTGTTTATCCCATTTATCAAAACACTTATCCCATTAAAAGAACGCTCATTCACATCTCAACCCACTGTTGTTAAAGCTCATTGTTCCAGATCATTTGGCATACCGCCTATGAGACTAGAGTGTGTATAGGGTTGTTTATTTTTGTTGCTTTTCTAGGTTACCTGCGAGCATCGCGAATTCCCTAGCAGCCATTCCCAAGAGAGTGAAAAGAAAGAGCCAGTGCAGATGTGTGGGAATGATGTCAATCCTCATATGTCCTCGGGAATTGGACAACACCTGTCAGCTTGTCTCGTCTCCTTTATAGCTTGTTTCTTTCTTTTATGTCCTCTCTTGGGGCCCTCTTCAGAACCAGTTAAACCCCATGAAGTGCATCTGTGTCTGTGGAAAATAATAGAGATGGACATTTTTGCAGACATTATGAATTCAAGACCAAAAGGCTTGAAGAGTGTGACTCGTGAACAAGGCCCATTAGACAGCTAGGCCGCTCACTAAGTTTTGAAACGGAGCCTAGGCACTTCTGCTGTAAACTTGTCTGCTGTTTGGTGAGTCTGTTTGTCTAGCCATGGTAACTCACTCCAGGGCTTTACACTTCCCTCAAAAATGCAAACAGTTCCATAAGGTTCTAGTCATAACCATGGTTACATAACTCACTGGACATGAGGACAAAAGGAAGGCTGAGATTTGATAAAAGGAGTGGGTTAGGAGTTACGGGTGTCCCCGAAGCGTGAAGCCTTAAAAGGGAAAACAACTAATGAGTCCTTCAGAACTTTGTGATGTCGATGACCATCGGCGATGGACCGATGGCATATCTATCGCCTAACCCTAAGGAAAAAAAAAGAAAGAAAAAGTGCAGAAGCGGGTGCCAGTGTCTTAAGTAGGTCGCGTAGAGATGGCTAAGCTACTTTGTGCACCAGAAATTGCTTGGTTGAGTCAGATTCTACTAGCGTGTACTTAACGCTAGTAATCGCTCCTTTTACAGAAACACGAACAAATAATGTTTTGCTCATTTTAAAATATTTTTTTTGACACAACTTTTGAAGGGTGAGTCTTAACAACTACATTCGAACAAAGCAGGTCAACATTACCAGGACTGTGTATAAAGTATTGAAAGCGATTGGCAACATTTGAAGTTTAATCAGGATTCAGCAATTCAGTACAGTATGTACAGCCTCCTTATGACTGGTTAGCGCTGAATTCACTTTCCCCCTGATAAACCATATTCATTATTTTCTCTCTCTGTCTTGGTCCTCTCTAGCACACATCCGCAAACTTGGCCCTGCAGCCAGGAAACGTTTCGTGCTACAACCGGTTTTCCCTTTTTTCCTCTACAGATCTGACAAGATGCCTTACTTATCCTGAACACTGGGTTACATCAAGTTCCAGGGCTATTCACCCTGTCCGGCCTGGTGTCGGCTCTTGCCGAAAACTTCTTGCTCTCTTTCACGGGCACGTCGTGTTGGCCCTCTTCATATCATGATAGCATGAGGCTCTTCCTTCTCACAACTTTTGCGTCTTTACATTGTACAGTTAATGGCAGTTAGCAGATGCTTTTATCCAAAGCGACTTACAGTGCAATCAGGCTATAACATTTTTTTACCTGTACACGTGTGCCCTGAGGAAGTTGAAACCTCCAAACCGGTGCACCGGCACTCATTTGCAAACTTGCTAAGGCGACATCGTGTCTCATGCGCACTTGAGTGGTTTGTCCTTAAAACAAGCCCCTGAAACCAGGACTTGGCCGCTATGCTCGAGGCGATATTGCTGCGAGGCTAGAGCGCTTGGCTGCTCTGTTCTCTCCGCCTCTCTCCCCAAAAACACTTTCATATGGGCTGGATAAACATCCCTCATTTCCATGTGGACAGGCCCATTGAGCCTGAACAGAGGTGCTTGAACAGACAGTCGTTAGACATGTTAAGCCCATGCACATCTTATCCTGTAATGGGCCCTGCTGCCCACTTAGCTCCAGGCCATAGAGAAAAAGCACAGTTAGTGAAGCACTTCGTCCTCAGTGTCCCAGAAAGTTATCTGTAGGTTTTAACTTGTCTGTTTTTATTGCAGACTAGAGTTGGATGTAGTCACCAGAGCTATGACAGATTAGCTGTCCTCATTCCTTTTCCTCCTTATCTCCAACCCTCGATTCTTGTTAGCACACACAAGAGTGCAGTGTATTATTAATCCGTAGGTGGACTCGGTGTGCGGCTTAGGTGGCGCGCGATTTCTGGTGGAAAGGAAGAGCGTGGTATTTGAGCCAAACCATCTGATGGACTGGAATGTAACATGGCCATGTGACAATCCGTCACTTTGGCCCACATATAGAAGGTTTAATGACATTTCATGGAAGACTAAAAAGACTTTTGGTATTTCGTTCTGGCTTAGATGAAGCTTTTCCCTAACTAAAAGTTTATGGTAGCAATCAGTTTCAGATTTCCATAAAAACGTTGATCATTGTACATGACCAGTACGCTGTTCCCCCCATTAATTGCCATTTACCAACCGAGCTTTTTCCTGAAAAGAAAAAAAAAAAAGGCTCCATGAGAAATGCTGATCAGCTCTAGAGCGCTATTGTGTTGACTTACTGACTGTTACATAACAACGTATATACAAACGGTTTACGGTAAAATCCACACTAGTTTTGAAAAATAATACTAATATAGACATATTTTATATCGTCAGGAAAGAAATATCACTAATATTCGACATATCGCCCAGCATCCGTTCTACTCTCGATTGGAAATGAATGACTTCAAGTCTGTTGTTTGTTGGAGATGGGTCAGCATTCTGGGTAAAGATGTGCTTTATGTGGACCAGATTAAAAGGATTAGTTCACTTCCAGAATAAAAATTTCCTGATAATTTACTCACCCCATGTCATCCAAGATGTTCATGTCTTTTTTTTTCTTCAGTCGCAAAGAAATTAAGGTTTTTGAGGAAAACATTCCAGGATTTTTCTCCATAAAATGGAACTCAATGGGGAACAACAAGCTGAAGGACCACACTGCAGTTTCAGGTGCGTAGCTTTACAAATAAAGGGCTTCTACATTGATCTCAACTCGACCCGAGATAAGTGTCTTAATCTAGCAGCAAACGATTCTGTCAGCTCTTTTTTGTCTGTTTTCTGTTTTTTAAAGTAAAAATGTATACTACTTTGTTAACTCACAGACTGCTCGTCTTGCACTAGCTCAACTTCTACGCATTACGCAGGTCATTCGTGGGGTACACAAGGTCACGTGTAAGGTGTGTTTTGGAAGTACTGACCCCCATTGTTTACAACCACGTAGCTACCAATGTTGACAAAGAAAGGTCAAGCGAACCCTTTACAAACAAAAAAGGTAAAATTACGCCATTTTGAAGTTGGAGGAGAAAATGAGATGGAGGTTTGCGCACAACCCTACCCTTTGCGTGAGTACAACAGAACGAAGAGACTAACCATGCGTGAACTTTCCAATGTGATTACATAATGTGTGAAGTCATTGACGTGCCATCGCAGAACTAGTGCATTCTTGTGGTTAAAAAGTATATACATTTTTATTTTATTTTTTAGAAAATGACAGATCTCATTTCACTAGACAAACCTTTATTCTTCGGCTGGGATTGTGTAGAGCTCTTGCATTGAAACTGGAATTTGGACCGTCAACCCCTTAATCCCCATTGAAATCTACTATATGGAGAAAAATTCGGAATGTTTTCCTCAAAAACCTTAATTCTTTTTTCTACTAAAGAAAGAATTAATCTTGGATGAACATGGGGGTGAGTAAATTATAAGGAAATTTTTACACTGGAAGTGACCTTATCATTTAAAGCAGGGATCTCCAACCCTGCTCCTGGACGAGCTACCATCCTGCAGACTTCATTCCAACCCTGCTGTCAACAGTTTAAAGCCTGTGCGTCCCCCCAAAAGTCTGACTTGTCAGACTACGGTTGTTTCAGGCTAGTTTTTTTAAGGACACATCTATTTTTGTCTGTTTAAAAGACACTGAAAAACCTCTCACACATGAACACACTTTGAGTCAGTTTTAGTAATTGATTTTAGACACTTTTGTGTGCCTATTTGTATACATTATCGATCCTCCACCTTATATGTCTACTGTGCGTGTAGTTAGTGTTGTATCTGAAATTGTTTTGTTGACTCTTGATGGTAAATGTCCTTGATTGTAATGTCCTTATAGTCTGGTGTTATTGGCTTATAGCAGTTTGTGTCAGTTCCTCATTTATTTTAGTCCCTGCTGAATGAGGGAAGCCCTCGCTCTTGGCTTCATTTTTAACACAAACGCACACAAACACAGAACAGTCCAATGGTCAGAGGTCATCCACACCAGCCCAAATCAAAGACCAGTCATTCTCAGCATGCATGCTCATTCCTGTGTCCTCTGTGGATGTTTTTATGTTCCAGCACTCAAGCACTGTGCATGTATGCGTGTAAGCTTGGCTGATGGTGTGTGTTTAATAATGCCGTTCACTGCTTGATATGTTAGAACGTGAGTGGGGGAGAGCGTTGCTGTTTTCTCTGAATAAAGCACACGCTGAGTGATGGCAGGAGTAGAGGGAAAAAGTCATTAGACAGGAGACACAGAGAGAGGATGGATCCATGCAAAGATGGCGGAAAAGAATAGGAGGTCTGGGGAAATGTGATTTAATGACCTCTTGAGTGTACAGCTGCACACACACACACACACATGCATGCTAAAGGCTGAGCAATCAAGTATTTCCAGTATTGTTGCCAATATAAAACTAAGCAACATCATGAATATAGCTGGTTTTAATGTTTTATTTTTCCCTTTAAGTTTCCTAAAAAGACTGGTTTCTCAAAAGATGTTTTAGTAGGGTCTCTGATTTGAAAGATTCTAAAACTTCAGCAGTTCAACTTAATCTTCAAACGATCAAACGTTTTTTTTCAAAACCCTCATTTAATGATTTTACACTCAAAAATGTTTATAGATTCTCTTTTGTTCCATTTCTTCATATATTAAAACAAACTACAATATTTTACTATAAAATTATATATTAAAATCAATATTTAGCTTTATTTAGTTTTTAAACTTGAAATAAACAAAGTTGAGGGATTTTTATCCTAAAGTATTTATTATTATGATGAAGAAATATTGCACTATATTTAGAACACTTATCAAATAAAGTATAATTTATTACAATAAAAAAAATATATATAACCATTAACAGTTATGTATTCATTTCATTTTTTTTGAAAAATGAAGGTCACACAGCAAATATGTAAAGGTCTAAAAGTATTTAAAATTATTTTGTTTATTGTTATTTAATTTAATGTATTTAATATTATTGTCTTTTATTTAATAATTTTTTCCAACCCAACCAACACAACACACACACACACACACAGAGGATGACTTGAGTGCTGAGCGATCATGTGAGAGTATATCCACAGGGAGAGCAGCTGAAATGGCTTCTATTTTATGCTCTGCTCTGCTCTTCAGAGACACAGTATAGTCTCTTTCTTGGCCGATATTTAACTAATGGTCTTCAGGTTCTTTAGCCATCAGTGTTGCCAGAAGCTTCAGCAGCGATGCATTCTCCCTGCTTCAGCTGAGCTGAGTTTGACCTTATGACTCAATCAAAGACAACTACATATTCATGGTGCTGCATTGCTCTACAATGCCTACACTGAGTCTGTGTAAGAGAGAGAATTGACTGGTTGTTAATGGCGTTGTCATCCACTAAATGACTGACATATGCGTCTTTGTATTCTTAAGACTGTGAATAGTCTGCATTGTATGCGATTAACTGCACTCCACCAGGACCTAGAATGTCGCTCTTTTTATTAGACTTGGCCATGCTGTATGCTTAAATTGACTCTCTGAGATGCCTAATACACTGTAAAACACATATTGTATGTGTCTCCATGAACATGCCAGCATTAAAATGGCATCTGTGTATGTGTACGTGAGGGCGGGTGGGATATGACCTTCTGTTATTTATATAAGAGGGCCCGTTTATATTTCCTAACGATAACAGCTGGTGCTGTCTGAAATTTGTTCCTCCTAAATAAATGCTGGTTGTTTAAACTAACAACATAAGAAAGGGACCATAAAAATGCTTTCACTTCACATTCAACAAGAAGTTTCTTTAGTGCCCTTATTATGTTTTGTTTTGTTTTGTTTTGCAGCAAACAAGCGGAAGGAGTTCTATATAAAACAGTTCCTATAGTCCTCAAGTGGGCTACGGAAGCCCGTACAGCACAAACACGGCAAACAGTCCCTACAGCAGTGGCTTCAACTCCCCGTCCTCCACTCCATCTAAAGTGCCTATCGTCAAGCAGCTCGTTCTGCCTGGCAGTGCAGGTAAAGGCCTCTTTACTCCAAACATGGAGTAAGAAAGAAGTTGAGGAATATATAACATACTTCAAACAATCATTAGTGAAAAAACTGAAAGTCGTGACAATTTGCCAAGTATGGTAAACCCATACTCAGAATTGGTGCTCTGCATTTTAATCCATCCAAGTGCACACACACAGCAGTGAGGACACCACACACACCTGGAGCAATGGGCAGCTATATCCAGCGCCCGGGGAGCAACTGGGGGTTCAGTGCCACAGCTGCCCCATTATGTCACTCACAGATGACGGAAACGTGTGAGACTGTTGAAGTTGTTTAATTAATTTGCAGTTTGGGAATGTTATTTCTATAGGTAGCAAGTTACTAATCATGAAAGTAACCATGTTACATCAGTTACGTGGTATGAAAAGTAACATATTTGTGTTAAAAAACTGCACTTTTTCTCACCGTTGTTTGGCTAACAGCTCTTAAAATATCGTGAATGATAGGATATTTTCTGTTAAAGTTACCACTGAATATGCTGTTCAGTACGCAGTAAGTAGTAGCCAGTATTTAATTCCTAACATAACTAATATGACTTAAGCAGAAAACACACACCCTGTCTAGTGTTTTTTTTTTTTTTTTATAGAACTTCCTATGAGTAACTATATAGAAACAATGTCATTTTTATTTTGGCATATATTAATGTACATTAATTGTTTTGTTGTGTGTGTGTGTAGGTCACCAGCGTGGATCAGCTGACAGAAACACACAGGGCAGTGAGCCCACAGTCCTCAGTAGACAGTGAGTTGAGCACATCAGAGATGGACGGAAGATTCTGTCGGTTCATCGACCACTTATTATAAACTCAATGATGTCACAGACGTGCAGATACTCGCCCGCATGCAAGAGGAAAGTGAGTGGTCTTTTCTCTAACAAGTGTTGGATATTGTCTTTTAAGTCTGTTCTATCTCTCTAAGAAAAGTTTATTGTTATACATTTGGTTATCATGCTGCTGAAACGGACCATAAATTGTCTTAAATGTGAAAAAAAATGCCTAAAAGGCATTGAGATTTAAATTCAAATCTATATCTGTTTCCCTCTTTTTAGGTTTAAGGCAAGAATATGCTGCAACAGCATCACGTCGTAGCTCTGGTTCATCGTGTCAGTCGTTGCGACGAGGAACTCTGAGTGACCAGGAGCTGGATGCACAGAGCCTTGACGATGATGAGGAGGCAGTCCCCCATTCTTACCACCACACACCCATCAACCGCTTCAGGCCCCTCCCCTCGGCACTCACCCCGCGTCTCCCCCAGGAAACTTCGCCTCGATCCCGCTCACCCACACCCGCTCTTTAGAGTACAGCCGCGGATCTCCCCAACCAATCATCAGCCGCCTTCAGCAGCCCCGCCACTCTCTGCAAGGCCACGATACGCAGACCCAACACCATTAAGAATGAAGGTAGATCTTCTTCCAGTCACATTTCACCTTGGGCTATTTCTCTTTATAACAATGTCAGTTAAAATGTGGCTTTCTTTCATCCTTTCTGTTTGTGTGTGCAGAAAAGCTGAGACGGAGTCTACCTAACCTCACACGACGTCCAGCCTTTGGACCGACTGCAGAGCCAGTTAAAAACAGCAGGAGCTTGTGAGTCAAACTTGCAAGTGCCAAACGGAGGATCACCCAGACCCAGAGAGTCAGTTTCTGCCAGTGAGTGTCCGGACACATCATCAGTGAGCATGCATGCACCCATACATCAAGTCACACGTGTAAAGCTTTTTAACAGCCAGCAAACACACAATCTCTGACTCAAATTCACCACACCAAAAAGACTTCATTGCATTTTATGATATAAAATTGATCATGAATGTTATTCTGTTCGTAAATCTTGATGTATGGGGAACATTTGACTTTTTATGACTATGCACTTCTTGGTTTTGGATTCTGTGCTTCGGACACACATTCATGCTGTGCCCTTAACTGCATTGCCGGTGTCTTGGCTTGCTGGGATGAGGCTCTTTGATCTTCTCACATTATCTCTTAAAAGCCTGATGACTTTCAAACAAAGTTTAAATTATTATTCGGGGGTGATTTTTTTATTTTTTCGGGAAATCTTCAGATGATGGATCTTGAAAGAGTGTTTAATGTGCGGGCACAAGAACACTAAAGATTGTAAATTTTATTTGTAGGATAAAACATTTCAGGTTATAGTAGTCATATGCCATGACCCCATGTGAGCAATCACATTTAATAGCCTTACTGAAAAAATATAGGGTTATTTTGTGCCATGGCTGATTTAGTCAACTGTACCTTATGAAATAGTGTTCAGCAGGGATGTACATACAGAAGGAAGCATCTCCATTCTTGAGCAGGAGTTTTTGATCTGTCATAGTATAACATAGTTATAACAGTTATCAAAGCATAATGATCCAGTGCTAAAAATGTTTATTTAATTTTGAGTGGTCATTACCACAATGGTTGTCATTAGTAGCAATAAGCAACAACAACAATGTTCCAGCACACATATATTAAGAGTCTTTTTCAGAACCCGCTCTGATTTTAACATGAGCATTCTGTTGCTAATGCTGACTTCACAAAGTTGTACCAACACTGAGGAATAAAATCTGATTCCCAACGAATGCTCTCTTATGAGTTAGTTCTTTGTTAGGCGGAATCAAATAAAAATCATAGAGCACTGACCAGTGTAGTATAAATGATTCCCAAAATGAATGACTCTGTTTAAATCCACACATACAACAGTATACTATTTAAGGTGCAGTCACATGAACTTTCATCAAATGTTGCAGACAAAGATCTGTAGTCTTTTGTCTATAGTGTAGTGATGTATGGAAAACACAGAAGTCACTTTCAAAACAAGAGACGTTCTATTGGTCACTGCAGTGAATTTGCGTGAACTTGAACCCAATGCAAAATCGTTTATGCGGAAATTTTCAAACCCTCAGTTGAAATTTGCATACTGTGAAATCTTATTGGAGATAACTCAGTTTTAACTGAAAATTCACTGAACAACATTTCAATATGACCGTTCAACTTTATGTTTGGACTTCAAGGTGCCTCTAAGACTTCAATCTTTGTAGTTACTGGCAGGTTTTTTGTATTGACTGGTATTGTTATATATATATATATATAATATATATATATATATATATATATATATATTATATATATAATATATATATATATAAGATTATTGGATTGCATTTATGTAATAAATGTATGTAATTTTTTCCAAATAATTAGTATTAATTATTACTAATTATTTATTAAAACTGATTTTTTTTTTTTTTGGTATGTAAACCAAATCATTCACGAACTGACCCATTTAACCATTTCAATGACATGACAGCCAGCAAAAAAGTGAAAATGTCCAGCTCATCATGGCCATTTCATGACCGCATACTGAATCATTTTATCCATGCGACGGGTCAACGAGTAAGGGCCCAGAAGTCTCTCTGTCAATGAACAGTTTTATCTGATGAAACTCTCAAACAGGAGTGTAGGCACTCTGTAATCCTTGTATACAATTATTTAAAAAGTTAATAATATTCTGTATTTTTTAGTGACCATAGTATAAACAGCCCATCTCTTAAACAGCACGAAAGACATTAGCATGCTTAAGTGATACATACCTTGAATGTAGTGAGTATTTCAGGGGCTTCTTTCCCTCATTTGGTAATATGGACAGTCTGGTTTTATTTCTGTCCTTCCTGCCACAGCTAATGCTCTGCTCTCTTCCTTTCTGACTCGTCTCTCTCTGCCTTTGTTTCTTCCTCGGGGGGGGGCCACCCTTTTTTTTTGGCTGAGGTTGCCTGGGTTGTCATTGAAAAAGGGAGGGAGAAAGAGTCGTTTCGGGGGGGTTGGATTCACTCTTTGGCGTAGTGCTGGCCCTCGAAGGATGCTGCCGCCTGTTGCCCTCACCCTGGAAGTTTCACTTTTTCTCTTGGCTGTGTGTGCTAGAGCCTCTGGTGGCTGTTTTAGAAGTGGTGCTTCTTCTGTCTTACCATGCATGGAATGGCTCTGCCTTGAATTCAAACCTGACCCTAGCTGCTATCTTGTCTTTCCCTTGGCATCACTTCTAAACTTTTTGGTTAAAGCTGATTTTGAATCAGCTCTGTTGGATGGTTAAGTGCCTGCAGGTGGAGGTGGACTGCTGAGCTCAGATGAGCCTGAAATCAAAACGTAATGTCTGCTTGTCTCTTATCTCAGTGTCACACCAAAGGCTCTCCACACCTGCTCGCTCCTCCCCCAAAACCAAAAAAGAGACTTCAGAGCCCTACGTCTCTACGAGGTAAAGATGCACTGACTGAGCAGGTCACCCAGACCTCAGGTCAGGATAGTAGATTGTCCTGGAAGTATTTTTATGGCATTTTGACACTTTTATAAACCCATTTTTAGAGTACTGTTTGCTTTTGTGTGGAAGCTGTTTACTGACCCTCAGATAACAAATCACACCCAGGTCTTCTTGAAAAGAGAGGTCTGGGTTATGGTTCAAAAAGTTACAGCTCGAGGGATTGCCCAATTTTTTATTATTATTTTATTTATTTTCTTTATTATTTATAATTCTTAAAAAAATAAAATTCATATATAATATAATATATATAATCTATATATATATATATATATATATATATATATATATATATATATACTATATATATAATTGCATACCGAACTGGTAGGTTTGGAAAAGGTTATGTGAATCGAGGACTTTTAATTCTGGCAATACTTTTCTTGCGCTCCTTGGTGTGAAACCAGTCAAGCAGAAAGTTGAGATTGTATAAGTTTCCCCACATGCTACAAAAAATCAATAATTAATATCCAACAGTTATATTTAATAGTTCCCGAAATTGTTTCATTTGTTTGTAGCGCTAATGGTAATATTAGTTATTGTCAAACTAAGTACAAAACAGGTCCATTGGTGTATGTGGTCACTAATATTTATTGGCCTTAAAAAGGCAATGAATGTCACGACTCTTCAATTGTAATGTTATGTCAAAGCATTGAGTTGACTTATTTCGCCCCCCCCCCAAAAAAGAGATTGATTTTTGTGTGCTGTATGATTGATCTGACAAGCTGGCTTTTGACGAATAGCTTTGTCTTTCACCTCTGATTGTGAATGCTGCTGTTTATCTCGTTTCTCTTTGCATGTGTTCTAGGGTGAGTCAGCTGTGTAGGTTGCTGTAGTTCTGGTACAGTAATGGCCATTGCACGTCTTGTGTACTTTTTTTCTTTATTGCAATGGAAACTGCTTAAATGTTGGGTCAACCTAACCAAATGTTCCAGTAGTCTGTGAAGCCATCTGTCTAATCTCAACTTATTTAGTTAATCGCCACTTTGGTTTTGCATTAAATAAAGTTTTTTGTCTAATCAGTCACTAAACTTCAAAAAGAAATACAGTCCTCGAGAAATTTGCCAGCTTTTGGATGCGGATACAAACCCAACCCGCTCGTTTACACCTCTTTACACGGGAAGAGAGGAGAGGAGTTCCCTCTCTCGTTTGCTTTGGAGAGGACACAGATTTCAGTGAGGTATCTACACTGATGATGCAGATGTTCAGTGCTGTGATATTTTAAGTTGTGCAAGCTGTGGCGTGAATGGTAGATTGTGGTTTGTACTGTGGTTGTGGCTGTTACCCGTTTTGCAACAATGGGGGACATTTGTATAACTTATTTTTGAAAATGTTTGTTAACACTAGTTGATCAAGGCTTTTTAAATCCATCCATCCATCCATTCTTATTGTGCTTTATTTTCTATCAGCTTTGTGTTGAATGTCATTAATGATAGTGTTGTGCTCTGCGTGTTTACATAGGAGCGTGTTTATTCAACTGTGGTGGTGCTGTTTTAAATGTGTACGCTTAATGAATTCGAGTTGTCTAATTACATGCTTTGGTTTTTAAGGTTGGCATCCATCTTAATTCATTGTTGTTTGTCATTATAATCCATTTAACCATAAACTCATAACTGTGGTCCCATGATTGGCTTGTATCATGTATTAAATAGAAATAAACTACAGAATAGAAGCTCTGTCTTTTAGTCAGTTTTTTATGTTTTTACCTTTTATGAAATATCCAGTATTTTCAGTTCCTTTACATTCCATCTGTTGCTTTTATTCTTTCCCCCTAATTCTGTCTTCCCCCTATCTTCCCTCTTTTTTTCATTTATTTTGAGTGCCCTCCTCCAGTAAATTGCGGACTCCAGCTGCCCCGTCTCCCTTGCCGCTCTTCGTAAGCCCATGAGGCTATGTCTAACCATGGTTCAGGCACAGCCACGCCCACTATACGCTCTATGGCACCGCCCCGCAGCGGCCTGCCCCGCCCCGCCTCCAATGCTGGAGGAGGTTGCCAGTGCCTCGCCTGACAAACTGGTCCCGCCCTTGTGTCGCAGGTACTCTCAGAGTTTCACAACTCAATGCTAAACATATCGTAACCTGGTGAAGTACATACTGAGTGCAGTTATGCTTGCTCAACAGGTCTCTGCCAGCTCCAAAGTGAACATACAGCGGTATCAGAGACGAGAGCTGGAGAGAGGGCTGCTACTGAGCGTACCCAGAAACAGCAGCACAAACTGGGCGGTTTCTTCAGTTCAAACCTGGCACTTTATAGAGACACGTCTTTAACCCCCACAAATAAAGGAGACATTCTTCTTCCAAACAAATGATTCTGTTCTGTCCTCTTTCAGGTGACATTGCAGAACTCTCATCCCAGCAGATAAATGTGCAAGGCAGACTGGACGCCACAGAATGCCAAAGAACAAACCGACAACAAAAAAAAAAAAAAAAAAAAAACTGACTGGGATTCTTTCGCCTCAACTTACCAATAGCAGCCTGTACTGCAAATTGCGCCAAATCCACAATACTGCTTGCAAAATCCCCACTAAGTCCACTATAGAAAGAACATTGAATAACTTGTTTTCTCTCTGTAAGGTAACATTAGTGAGGATCCCTTGTGAGCACATACAAATTGACCTTAACTTTTTGCTCAAGTAGGAAAGGTTTGTATGGCGACACAGTGTCCACATGGCAATTGCATTCTGTCAGAATGCTCTTTCATATTCTGTGTGACCTCTATTGTATTTGATAATCATTATTAAAAATTTCTTTCAGAGAGTATTCATACAGTATTTGGTCTTTATAAAATATATATGTGTATGTTTACTAATCGTTTATTTTTTGGGGCTTGTTAATTTCTGCATGCCATTGTTTGGAAAGGGATACTCCAACCCAAAATGAAAATTTTTTTGGTCATTAATCACTTACCCCCATGTCGTTCCAAACCCGTAAAAGCTCAGTTTGTCTGTCCGGAACACAATTTAAGATATTTTATCGATGAAAAACCAGGATGCCTGTGACTGTCCCATGAGACCTGTCCAAGTAAATTAACAGTGTTCAAGGTCCATATAAAGGTATGAAAGGTCGTTTCGAATATCCATCTGGTCATACATGCAATCTGGGTTATATGAGCGACCGGGAACACTTTTGTAAGTGAAAAACTGAGGACAAACGAGGACAAACGGAGCTTTTATGGGTTTGGAACTACGATGAGGGCAAGTGATTAATGACAAAATTTTATTTTGGGTGGATATCCCTTTAAACCTCATTGCAAAGCTATGTTTCAAAGCATTTAAGTGTCGTTGAATATGAAACGTATTTCAGAGTCTTTGAACAAACATAGTTAGATTGAGCCCTCAGATACACAGCAAGTATTGATGGCTTTGCTCATTTTCAAAAGGAAACATCAGATGAGACTCGTATCATGTGACCAGTTAAAGTCAAATTTCATTCAATGTTGTGTTTTGATGTCCTAATTGAAATGGGAAATCATTGATTAAGTTTGCTAAGGGTGACTTCAGTTGTTGGATTGGCAGTGTAGTGCAATTATGTATCGAAAGATGACTGAGAGATAATGTCGTGGGGCAAGTTCATGGTAAGTATTTGTCATTATTCTCAGGTGAAAAAATTGATAAAAGGCCAGGATTAAAATGGCGCTTGTACTGGTAACTTAATGGGGAGTGCCACCTGAACATATGGAGAGACTCTTTCTGCACACTAGCAAACGATTACGACTGCACAGTTTTGTTTTAAAAATTAGTGGCTATAATTTTTGAAAATTATGTGGTTTGCTACAATTTTTTTCTTTTTATGGTTTGCTGCCAATTGGCTTTCTTTGCCAATATTATTTACGTCAGGGTTCTCTGCATTTCTTGCTCAGTTTTGAATTTTGTAATTGCTTTGATACCTATACATATGCTTTTTTGTAAGAAAGTATGTTTATACAAGCCCCTAGCAATTTATGACAAATACTATGCGCCTTATACAGGCGGATGTATTAAAAATGAGATGCCTCTGTGTGCTGAGATTTGAAATTAGGGTGATGCTTGAGCTACGAAGGGTCATAATACCATGACCTAATATTTTGTGGATCTATGTTTTTTGGTAAAGCCATTTTATATCTCCACAACAACATGATGCCCGTTGCCCCTGCGTTGCATCATTCCAATAAAGTTTGACAAAACTTTTGGTGTCTGTCCGTGCGTTGTCTGCAATTTATTGACGTGCCAAAGCTAAAGTAACCTTGAACATGTTATACTATTTGACTATTTGATCATAGCATTTGTTGAAAATTTTGAGAATGCACTGAGTTTAGGCTGCTGTTGTCCTGTCTTTATGCTGTAATGTAGGAAGAGCTATTAGGTCATAACCCCAAACTGGAGTGTCAGATCTTATCATACATAGAATTCATCTCTTCGCTTGTCAGTTTCCTATTTACTTTTTTTAGTTTTTCTATTGTTTTTAAACGGCTGAATGCCTCTGGTGCTGAATAGAGAGTAGTGGATGCTTGAGCTTAGAAGGGTACGATGGGAATACATGAAATAAATATTTTTGGTTCTGGTCTTTTTATCCCCCCCTTCCCCCCCCCCCCCTGTGCGTGTTCCTCTCCGGCTCCAACGTCCCCTTCCCCCCATCGTGCTGGGCTCATCCCCCTCTGAAGGCCCCTGTTTCCTCTTTTTTTTTTATTTTTGACCTCCCGTCCTCGCCTAATCGGTGCTGTCTTTTTGCTGGTTGATCATTTCAATAAAAAGTTGAAACAAGCTTGTCGGTGTGCTGGCTTAGTTGGGCTCTAATTTATTGACGGGCCAAAGCTAAAAGTACGGACTTTAAACATTTTATACTATCTTGACTATTGATCAGAGGACCTATTGTGGATAAAAATGTGAGAGAGGATGGCACTGATTTTAGGCTTGCAGTTATCTGGTGTCTTTCTAATCTCCGAGTGTAAAAAAAAAATGTAAGAGCTCTTAGGTCAAAATGTCAGCACCTGATATGTGGTCATATATTTTATCATTACCATAGGAGATTATCTATATCGTGTCCAGTTTCTTATGTTAATTTGTTGGGTTTCTATTTGATTTATAATGTTGTGCTGGAAGCTCCAGATTTTAAACTGTGGTTTAGAAAAAAAATTTTGTAGTATTGTTCAAAATTGTGCCTTTACAATCTTAATAATGTAATGTAACAAAAAGAAAATTAAATCAATCTTTATTTGCAATCCATTATTTCAAGAGCCACAATGTATGTGAAAGTGGTCTTAGTCTCCTGCCCTCCTTTTTATATATACATATATTTAATATATATTAGTATATACTAATCTATCTATATTTATCTGGGGTATATATCTATATATATATAAAAAACTTTTTCACTTACCTTTCATCTACTTATCTTTCAGATCATGGTAGTTCTCTGTAGCTCTGCAGGACCCATTTCTTTGCGGGGGTGAGGGTTGCGATCGACAACTAAATCTTTCAGTTCGTTTTTTTTCCTGGTGTAATACATTTGGGCTCTGAATTGTAAGGGACCTCCATGGTCATTTTTTCTCCACAGGTACTTTTTTTTAGCATCACAATGGCCAACGGGGTTTAAAGGTCAACTCCACCCAACATGGACTATTAATTATAATAATCCTAGTACCATAGAGCAAAGAAAAAATGCAAGCCTATTGTACACTGAAGTCCATGTACTCCAAGCGTTTTGGACCCTGGAATACAGTCGGCGGGAGATATCTATTCTAAGCTCTTTTTCTGCAGCAAGATGTGAGTAAGGGTACCAGAGCAGCAAAAAGCACTGTGTACATCCAGGGACTGGGATTTTTGTTTCGTGCTCTCACATGAAGTCTCCGCTAGAGGCGAGGGTGAGCAATGAAACAACCCGGGAAGCGGGTAAGCTGCTTAACGAGTTTCGTTGGTGCTTGCGAGATGAGAGGGGCAGGAACCTCTTGGTTGACCTCAGAACTTGGGAGTTGGGCCAGTGGAATAGTTTATAAGATGGTTTCCCGGGGACAGTCCAACCAAAGTGATATTGGCGTGGGTTTTGGGAGCAAGAATTCAGGGTGGATGCTGAAGATGCGGTTGTCTTTCCAATACCAGGTTTGAGAGTGGAGGGCATGATGGAGCAAACATGTGTCAGGTATCTCTTGCAGTTCATTGCTCTGAGCGACAATTTGGCTGATGAAGGTTAGAAAGAAAAAAAACATATAAAACAAACATATAATGTGACCTGCTGCATCACATCCGTTGTAGTTTTGGGCTGTTTGGTTTTTTGAGAAAAATGGCTTTCCAAACACAGAGTTTTCAGATATTGAAACAAGCTAGTCTATGTTAAACGACACAGTCTCTGCCTGGTCTAAATTTCGAAAAACGCATTGGGACAGCTGCGCAATGCTTTTTTAGGTAAATGTTATAGTAGTTCACATATCTGTTTTTGTCTTTTTTAGCCGCCGGTTTAAACATTATATGAAAAACCAACTATATTATTTGTGTAGACTATGTACTGTTACCAACAGTGAGCCATCTGGAGTCTCCATACTGTTTTTTTGTGTCTGCTTAAAGAGACAGTTTATTTTCGATTTTCGCGCAATTTTAACTGAGCGATATGTCACGCCACTAAAAAAAAAGCGTTCAAAAGACATTCGTTGTTTTGAATATTGTAATAAAAATTTACATGTGATGTGAAAAGATTGAGACCTTTTTTCTTTTTTTTTTTTTTAAGTATAATAAGATAAACACAAAACAGTAAATTTTCATGGTATTATCTTACAATAGCGGTTCCGCACAAATTAGACACCTACAGCTACAAAATACATGTAGAGGCATCTTACCTGCGTTTGACGCGTGCTTTATACACACACACCACCTGTGAGGTCTATAGTGTGCAGGTAATGAAGGCCCTTCAGAAGATCTGCTGGTAACTGCTCAGTTTGTTGGGGGGCAGGTGTAACCCTCCAGCAGTGGGACGGCTGTCTAGGTAGCTGAGCGCGTCAGTACGCTCCAGCTGCTGAACTGGATGGTTAAGGAGGTGGTGTTGCCTGGGAAGACCGTCTCCAGGGGAAAGAGAGAGGCGAGCGTCGGCCTCAGTTGTTTTGGCGCTGAAGTGTGGCACGTGCATCGCGTTGGACACGAGAGGGCGCTCACGGCAACAGAAGATACCCCCGTCATCACCGCGAGCGCGTGCAATGAGCCAGAATTCATCTCAGTCTGACTTAAAAGATGGTAAAGCTTAAGGATTTTTCTCACATATCACTGTGACTCATTTCTAGCATTAGAGTTTCTTTGTGTGGTGTGTTTTTTTAGATGTACCGGAACAAAAAGGGGTTGAGGTGCACAACACTTTTCTACCCCAAATGGACACAAGATTTTCAAATTAAATCATGTTAAATACATAACTACGGAAGGGGGTTCCGTATATAACATTATCCCAGTGATTTGTTTTTGTGCTTTTAATGGCCAGCCCATGGCACTCATGGGACTCAACTTCTGTTTCCTTCTTTAAAAAAGAGTAACGTTTTTGATCCTGTTTGAAATATAGTATTTCCAGAGCATAATTTTTAATTGAAAATGCTTAAAATACATATATTGGGTGTTTTTGGGGGTTTAAAGGCAAAGTGTTTAGAGTAGTTGACATAGCAGTTTATAATCCTATTATAGCAGGCAACTATTAAAATATTATTAGGCAGTGTTTGTTGACGTGGAGAGATTTATCCTTCCCCTAAAAAAATTTTTTTAAATAACAAATCGTGAAATCTATTTCAAAATCGGATATAATGAATAACGTTAAGCATTATTCACGCTAACAAGTAATTATTTATAAAAAATAATTTTGGTGGAAGTACTACTATAAAGGTGTTATTGAGAAAGTTAGGGCTGAGTATGTGGTGAAACTGGGGGTTGTTACAGGCTTAAAAACTTTAAAAACTATTTTTAATGTTTATTTTCTTTTTTCCATAATTTTAGCTGTTTGTCGCATACTTTTAACGTAATTTAATCACCTGCATGTCCTTTTTTCATTGATTTTTACCAGAGGAAGCCTCTAAATATTAGTGTTTGGTGTTGGAATACAAAAGTTAATTGATACGGATACCCCATGTTGTTAGTTAAATATTATCAGAAAACGAGGTCTCCTCACTCGGACATACAATTCCAAATTTTTTTTCTCAGAAATGGGTCTAGTGATCAGTTAATTGGATCATACTGGCGCCTTTCTATAGCTATATGGTGACCCGCTACCGCGCCAAACCCCTCCCGCTGGCACCGCGCGCAGCGCTCCACGCCGACCGCCTTTGGTCCCACAGACCCTGCTGAGATTCATACAATGATACTGTGCGCCCTAGGACGTGCGCGCCTTCCTCCACATTCATGGAGGGGACACCATCGTCAGAGGAACCGAAGTGATCCTTTGGAAGCTCCGAGTACCCGGAGACCGCGATGGAGAACCACCAATAGCGTGCCGGAGCACGACGCGGCCAACGATGGGGTGCTCGGCTAGACGCTTTCGTTGAGATGCAGTCTGATCCACTGATGGGGTAAAGGCAACGTTTGGAACGTCAAGAGGACCATCTCTTCCTTCGGCGAGTTCCTTCCATGGCAGGGTTGCGGGCCCCAGTAGAGCCGCTTTCACTTGTGCCCAGCCGCTTCAGGCGGATGGGGCTCCAGCGGGGCTCTGGGCGGGGTCAGGTCGAGAATCCGGAAGAACCCCACGCACCTGATTGTGGCTTCTGGGATTCCCCCTTGAGTCGCGGGAATGAACTGGGTTGTTGGTTTTGGTCCTGTGCTTCACCATGCTGGGCTGGGCTGCAGGTGGAGCTTCAGTCAGCGGGGCGAGCACATCACGTTGAAAGCCAATAGGAGTCCTGCTGGCGTTGGCTGTGGTGTTCCAGGTTGTCCTCATGATGCCCTAATCGCTTCCTCCTGGGCTCTGGCCTTCTCCTGCCTCAAAGAGAGTGTGGCCGCTATGGCCGTGCTTGCTGTGCGGCTTGCTGCCCTGGAGGAAGGAACCCTCCACCTCTTGTCACTGCTGGTCAACGGAGAGATTGAAACGCCGGTAGCTGTCAGATGATGTCAGACATCCCACTGGTTGTTCAGAAAAAGTATTTGACATAAATTATTGTGATAGGAATGCATCCCCCTCTGCGCATACAGTCAATAAATAGAATATATTATATATATCTCTATATATATCGTATATATATATATAATTAAATATAGTATAAACATATATCTAAATATATAAATATAAATCTATCAAGTAAAGTCAACCACAAAAAAAAAAAAAATGAATTCAGGACACCAGATATAATGGTATTTTAGTTTTTTACTAGCGGGTGCCAGGACTAACAGTTCTTTATGGTCGTGTGGCTAGCAAAATAAAGCCAAACTGTGACATATTATACCCAACTTCTTCATACAACCTACCAGTAAACTGATACAAAATGTATAAAGCGACCAAATTATTCAGACTACTTTCGACCTGTCCATGATTTGATTCTTAAAGTGTTATCTGACATTATCAAGATGAATTTGTTTCTGACCACAGGTTAACTCTGAGCTTTGTGTCATATTTTAGTTAACATTTCTACAACACTCTAGCGAATAATAATAAACTGTGATCATGTGGTGACTATGGTGAAGGTGTCTGGAATAAATTTTCGGTTTGAATGTATATTTTATATATAAAATATATTATATATAAAATAAAAACATTTGTCATGCGTGTGCTCAATACATCGATTGAAAAATATAATAAAAACACGACCCCTACATTGTATGGGACCCCCGCCCCCCCAACAAAGCTACCCCTATTTCCCAAAGTCCCAAACTATAAACCCCCCCTAAAAAATAGATTAATCGAAACTTAATGTTCACATTCATGAAGATATGCAGTAATGTATTATACCTGAAAATAGAAGCAAAGAAAGGGCAGAATAACATGTCGCTTTTTTGGCGTGTCTTTGTTCTAACCAATTTATTTTGATGGGGTGTTTGTTTTCAGCATCATGCAAGACCATCTCATCCACTAGTCTGGCTCGTGTTCTCATGCACGATGTGTACTGTGGATGTACAAGTACGCGAGTGGATCAACACACGCACCTGTGGTGAAAATCTGCCTTCGGTGCCGATTATCTCTCACACTCTGCAGCACTCCTCTTTCCCATAGGGTTTAGGGGTATGGCCCTTAGATACCGCTATCCGACGATGGCTTGAAATCATCATCAAACGGTGACAAATGCAACCCCCAAACCTTATCTGTCTAAAACTCATTCACAGAAGTGCAGTGTAATACTAGGAAAAGGAACTAAAAGTATATCAGCAATAAGTTGATTTGATTTAGAGGAGTCAATGCGCAAGTGGGAAGATTCATCACACAAAGAAAAAAACGGATTTCGGATTTCTCGCTGTCATCTCTGAAAAATCACTGGTTGTGATGGTGTTGCTTCTGTCGCCTTCCATGTCCAACAAGAATGGCTCATTTTAACCGGAGAGACTGAAGTGCCCAGTGCGATGTAGGTGGCGTCACAATGCGCGCATGGGGTCCCTCCCGTTCAGGTGAGCTTATCTAAGAACTACACGCTGGTAAGGCCCAGTTGCGACTGGGAGGATAGAGAGGCTGCGGTGAAGCGGAGGGACGGTCAGGGATGACGGAGAGTGTGATATAAGACATGGGGGTGCAGCCCATTAAGTGGATCGGGATAAAAGTGGGCTGATTTGTCACTCATGGATTGCACGGTTATCCTCTAGTAGATATTCCCCCCCCCCCCCCCCCCCATTCATGTGCCTCTAGGTGCTATTCCCTCCTTTCAGAATTCACTCCCAAGGTCATACATGAATGAAAAAACCTTCATAGCTAATTACTGCTCTCAAATTTTAAAAGAAACTTAAATCATAATATTGTGAGCAGATTTCCATTAGATTCACGTATAGTAAACAACTATAGTGAGAATATTTTCACGACATGAATTATAAAAGTGTTTTTAGGAATGTCAAATTACACCCATTAAATCTAAAGTGGTCGACCATAATTGAGACTATTTTCCTAAGACCCAGAATATAAAATAAATTGGTTGTTAAAAAGTGCATTAGACACAGAAAATTGATACCTAAGAATAGTGGGAGGAATTGTTACATCAGAACCCATAAAACGCCACAACACAGGCAAAATTACTAGGAGGGGGGAAAATGATTCATTTTACGGCCATTGAAATAAAATTAAAAATGTTCGTTCAAGTTTTTTTAAATTCTGTCTTAAACAAAGTTTTCTGTGCCGGTGTTGCATAGAAACTGATGGTCATTCTGTATTGTTGTGTTTTAATTTGGATTGTTATGTTTGCCTGTGCTTGAGAAAAAGAACTTCGAGAACAAATACCCTTTTAAAGGGAGCTCTACTAACTAAAATGTCTTATTATTATGATTATTTAAAATAGAAAATATTGTGAGTAATGTCCCTTGGCCTCCTAAAACTAAAATTAGAATTTTTTTTTTTTTTTTTTCTTTTTATGTGAGAATAAGTCCATTTGACCCATAAAATAAAATAAGAAATTTTGAGACTATAAAGAACATTATATATGTAATGTAACTAAAAACAGCCAAAATAGGCTACTGTATATAACATCTGCTGGAAACTCCAGTGTAATGGCTGTACTAGAAGATATTACCCAGTGTTTCTGGTCCAGGTGGTCTCTGTGTTGGTCTATCCGGGTCACTCGGCTGATGCTCTTCATCATGACTGGAAACTATGATGGGCGGTAGCGGCTGGGCCACCATCCCTGCCTCCGGTAGAACCTTGTGGCCGGTACTAATGCCCTATTGATGGCTTTGGGAATGAAGGATTACGGATGGGCAACAATCTTTGCTCGCCCTCCCAACAGTCGGAGGACTGTGTCTAGGAGACGCGGTTGTCAGAACGTACAGATCTGCACGGGCCATCCTGGAAGCTGGCGGTTCCATCCCACAGATGCGGGAGGAATGTACATAGTTTCAGTCTGCTCGTACGGCGCTCTTCCAGGCCGCAAGGGGATGGCATCTTCATTTGAATCTTACCTCATGTTACCGGGAAAGAGGTATTGCATATAAGAAGGACCTTCATGGAGGATGCTGAAGATGATACAAACATATTCCTACAAGGAGAAATGCAAGGAAGAAGACGTTGCCGTTTTGAATTTTCGGTTGGATGCGGTAACAGTGGAGCGACCCCAACTCGTCATCTTGTTGGAGTCCACAAGATGGATGCTGGAAGCCCCACACCACCGTATAAAGGGACAACCAAAAAAACTAACTAAGACTTATTTGCAGACACTGGCACCTGAATATGTACAGTAGGATTTATTTCATGCCATCACTCACTGTTGAATTTCTTACTAATAATCCGAACAGCATTATAAGCTATATATGTGCCAAAAAGTAGAATGTGAAAATGGAAACTAATATCACTGACATCACACCGTGGCGATTTGCAATCACCCACTTTTCAGTATGCTTGTGATCCAAAACAATGGAGAAAATCTGTTTTCTGGAGTTCATACTTCAGAGAAGAGTGGACTTGAAGGATTACCCAATGCTTGATATGACAAATCCAAAGGCCACAGCATGGCAGTGTCAGAATCTTGAAAAACTGAAAAAAGCCTATGTGTGATTAAAAACAGGCTTTATGTAAAATAAGGTTTCATTCTGGACAAGAAGTGATCATTTGTGATATTTCCATCTGATTAAGATCCAAATATGCAATACATCTCTGTAAGTGAAATGAAAATATGTACATTCTGATGCAAGATAAATAATGTTTATGACAAGGCATTTAATATTATTAATTTCTTTATACAATATCACTGCCAGACTTCGGTATAAAAGTTATTTTATAGTCCTGTAAAATAAGTTTTTAGTAGTAACCTAGTATTTTTAAAATACGCCTACTAACAATATTTCCAGAAAAAGGATTACCCAACATCAAAAGGTCCATGGACTTAAGATTACCGTCAAACTTCAGGACTTGCTGGTCAGCAGCTAGGTTAACTGTTTTTTTGACGGCTGGCACGCGCTCAACCCAAAGCAGAAACCAGCTTATGTAACATACGTTTCCCAAACAGTGTTTCAAACAACCACAAAAAGCTTTACATTCTCCAGGATTTTTTTTCCAAAGCCTGGAAATCACCTTTTTGAAAATCCCCTAAACATTTTCGGGTTTTTGGGGATCATGTTAATTGCAGTAATTAGGCACCTGACCTCAATTTGTGTCACGCTCGTATACTTAAACTTTACAGTGCAATTTATCCCAACCGGCAAGCGAAAAAATGGCTCATTGGTAAACGAGACAGTCGACAAAACGATCTTCTCTGCTTACAACCCTTTCCTACAAATACCCCAAAGTTCAAGAGCTGGAGACAGAGCTTACTTACCAACTACGGGGGAAGGCGAGGACATACTAAGCTAATTACACAGGGCGCAGCTTAAATCCATCTTGTCTCAGATAAACCCGAAACCTCACCACGCGGCTGAGGACAAGCCAACCACCAAAAGACCGAGGAATCCAGGTCAACCCGAGAGACCGACGCGTCCATCCCATGCTCTCTGTGCCAGACGGACCCTTCTGGCCCGGAAGCCGTGATGCCCTTCCGCCAGCGGCTACCGGAAGGTCCATACCCCGGGGAAGCCCCCATCAGGGGCGGCGGTACGGTTTCGCGCGCACTCACGCCGTTTACTCTCCGGGCGAGTCCAGAACTAGAAGTGTCCCTCCTTCAGAGAGGAGGAGGAGACGGAGCCCCGAGGGCCACCCTGCGACGGTTGGCCAGCGCTATGGGAGGTAGGTGAGTGCTGGAGAAAGACGAGCGCAAAGAGGGGCGAGGATTGATCGCGAAAGAACCGCTGTAGGATCGCCGAGAAAGATGTGAACAAAAACAGACGGAGGAACAGCCCAACACTGAGCAGAAGAGAAACGAGACCCAGTGAAAACCGGACAAGATGAAAGATAGATTCAAGGCTGGCGTGAGGTTCCAGGTTGGAGAAAAAATGGGTTCCGGAAATGAGTCATAATCGCTTTTGGAAATATTCCAGAAGTTATTATTGTAATAACATTTGTTTTAATGCAGTTTTTTGGAGCATAAGTTATGGCTACTATCACTGCAAAGACTGCAACCCTACGCTGTGAAAGCGACTTATGTGTGGTGTGTCCAAGGCACAAACAAGGTAACCCCCCACCCCCAATAAAAAATCTTTCCAGTGTTGGCACAACTATTACTTGATTTCAAAAACTTTGTTCTTTTTAAGGTGTATTTCAAGACAGTTTTGCCAGAAACATGTCAGAAATCATTCAAACCCATGACCGTTTTTGAGGACCATAACCTGTCAGGTAAACCTACAAGTTCACAACCAGAGGCCCTGAGGCTATAGGACCTCTGCAAACTTGAATGTAAAAAAAGCAAAACAACTTTAACCTGTTGCAATTTTCAATTTGCCCACAACATTTGCGTCTCAATAACATAAACTAAACTAGGTGTGTCAATGGTTTACAAAGAATACTGTCTTTTAATAGAATCACTTGGGCAGATCCATTTAATTCACTGTCCTTTTTGCCCTATGGAACTACAACGTAAAACGATATTCATTTTCAGACGTGCTAAGGAAAGTCTCGCTGGAACTTGTTCCGTAACATCACGTCACGTGGACCCCCAAAAGACCTCAACATAGCAATCTCCGGTGGCTGGCCGCTTGCAACAAGGGAAAGCGGGTACTCTCTGTGACAAGGTCAAGCAAAATTTTTCAGCTTCAAATACATTCATCTAGCACCCCTGTCCGTTGTCAGTCAAGGCTTGGTGGTTGCCCAGCTGTATTGTCCGCTTCAGGGTCTCCCCGCATCCTCGGCTGCTCAAAGACCTGCAGTGGGAGATCCATCTATCACTACAGTCTTATTTCGTTTTGTTTTTGCTTTAATTTGTACTTGCACGCTACACTGTAGGTGCCAATTTCGGAAATAAAAAAATTGGCAATTAAAGCAGCATCTTTTTTCTGTGAACTAATCTGCAGGGGCAGGGGTACCTGAATGGTTGACTTGATTTGTACACGACTACAAGCATTTGTGCCTATAAATCCAGCAACTGGATTTGATTCTTTTAACCCAGGGGTGTCCAAAGCTCTGTCCCTGTCAGTCTACAGGGTTAGCTCCAACTTGCCTCACACTCTCTGCATAGAGTTTTTCTAGTATTGCCCAGTAGACCATAATGATTACCTGGTTCAGGTGGTTAATATGGGTTTGAGCAGCAGGATTGGACATCTGTTTTAACTTTATGAATGCAAATCACAAATGTTTGTTCCGATTAAGAGCAAAACAAGTCTGTAAATGTGACCAAGATGAGTTAAACTTGATTTGGGGGGTGTCTTAACCCTATAGGTGTCCTTGACTTGCAACTTTTACTATTATTGCACGGTTTACGCTGTTTCTTCATACTATGACTCGTTTTGTCTGTTCACTTAAGGTTTGCTCTTGCTGGAACTAGTAAAGATCATTTATGTAATTCTATAATCAATTAAACATTTAGTCATTTTTTTTCCAACTTGTATTGTCAATATCAGATTCAGGTTGTTTGGTTTATGTAGTGGTTACACTGTAGATGCCTTAAATGGACAAATGGTTGTGATTAACCACAATAGTTTAAGCATCACTGTAGCTTCTAAATAACACAAAACCAGTCATTTGTGTTTATGCACTAAATGGGGTTGTAACCTATAGAAGGAATGATTTGTGCCAAAGTTTTACATGTATACCTGCACCACAGCTTTAATTATAATGCAGAGGAATTATGGAGTTGGAATTACTTTCAGAACCTTTTTTCCCCAGTTGTATGAATTCAATGATAGCCAATACAAAGCCATACAAATTTAAAGAGCTCTAGCATTTAAAGTGGCAGATGGCACAACTGTAGCACACGCTTTATAAACCAAAAGTTATCTATTGGTGTGGTTCTAGTTACTTCACTTGATGTGAACAGGTCTTAATAGAAAAGACCAGTGATGCTAGAGAACACCACATTAAATCAACATGTACTGCTGATAGGGTTAATAACTGGATATCTACAATAAAACACTGCAGTTATTTTAGATAGGGTTAAAAAAAATAAATATATAATTGTTGTTTGTTTAATGGTTTTTATTTAACAGTACAGAGAAAAGCAGATAAATCAGATGACAGACAAACCAGAGAGAAATGTGAGATGGGGGGAAAAAATAAAAAATAAAAAGGGATATGCACCTCTAGATAAAAACTATATTATTCCATGTAAATAATATATCCATTAAATAATTAAGAACAGCATTCAAAATGTATCAAACAAGCAACAGAAGAGACCTCCCAGAGGAATGAATACAGTGAATGTTTTATTTCTCAATGTGCCACGACAGATTTAACGTCCTCCCCCCATGTTTGCGGTTAATGCTTTCAGGACAGCGGTTTGTCTCTTGGAGTTCGGCAAGCGAAGCGCAGTGCCTTACGTCACAGAGCCCACAAACCCTCAGTGCAGCCCTGAGTCTAGGGTTAAGACAGAGCCAACATGGACAAACACTAGCCCCAGTTTCCCCTCAGCCAGTGGCTCCAGCGGGGCCTCAGAGAGGGACTTTGAGCCAACATGGAGATCTCAGTGGATATCAAGGAATGCATATGGCAAAAATATTGAAGATTAAGGTGCCATATTATCATAAAGGGGAGGGCAGCCCGTGACTTACTTGCATCCCAAAAGCTATTCAACTCACTATTTTTTGCATTAGTCATTACCCTCTACTGAGCTCTCTCTGATTGAACAGTGCATTACACAAATGTACAAGGAAAAATACTGCTTTTACACTATACATTTTCTAAAATATATACAGAGTAAAATAAGTTATTGATATTTCCATGAGTTGCAGCCAGTTTGCACTTCACTTGTGCCTTTCGGTTTGTTAACGTGCATGTATGAGAGAGAACGGGTGTGCAAATATCAGTTCATGTCAAACGCACTCGCAAGCACACGCTCGCACTCGTCCTCACACACACGCACACACAAGAGTCTATGGTTTCCTACAGGCAGCTACTTATTTGGTTATAGATTAAGGGATTTTTAAGAGCGGCCCAGTGAAAGCTGAAAGTTCTCCCCGATGCAGGTCAATAAAGTTAAACAGATAAAACTCTTTATACTGAGGGTGCAGCCCCCCCAGCTTACATGTTAAATATCCTAACATTTACAACCTAAGACTGTTAAAAAATACATTTCTCAAAAAAATATTTGTTGCAGGCTTCTCTTTCAAGCATGCTTTTTGCGATCAGCGATGCGACAGTCTTGCTGATCCATCGTGATACTCTGATTCTCACAATAACACTCCAAATCCCATCTCTGCCCCAGTGCATAGTGGAGCAGAAGGATGCGGATCACTCTAAAAAGACACCGCCTAGAGGTCATAGGTCATTCCGCCAAAAAGCTTCAAATTTAGCATCATTATCGCCCAGTGTCCCTCCTAATGGTTCTTGACCAGTCCTGTTCTTCGTACTTTTTCTGACATCTGAAGAAGTTAAACTACTGGAGAAAGGGGGACGGGGGAAAACATGGTACGTGCGTAATAGTTTTGAGTATCTAACAGCCACACATTCTTTAGCCCTTTGAGGTGAAGTCTACGTGAAAATCTCCAAACTCGCCGGCCCAGAGGAAGAGAGTCGAGATCGTGAAGCTCTCACAGTCCAGTGCTGAGGACTGTGTTTTGCGTGTCGATTTGGGTCTGGATGTGGGCCGTGGGGGTCGGGGACAAGATGTGCGTCTGGTGGGTGTGTGGG
The DNA here is from genome assembly GCF_018340385.1 of Cyprinus carpio. Classification (NCBI taxonomy): domain Eukaryota; kingdom Metazoa; phylum Chordata; class Actinopteri; order Cypriniformes; family Cyprinidae; genus Cyprinus; species Cyprinus carpio. The sequence goes on along the minus strand of NW_024879352.1, from coordinate 794,622 downwards.
TGCATCTGAGTCTGGCAGAGAGCTTCACGGATCTGAAGGTTGAGCTCCATGAGGCGTGTGCTGGCCTGAGAAAGATCCCTGCTGGGGCCCACCACAGCCAAACAGCCTGTCTGACCCAGAGTCTGGTGCCTGAAGTAAATGTGCAGCAGCGTCTGTACTGCATCATCCCTCTCACTGCCAAATATGTCATTAGGCCACAGGCACCTGAGGGAAGGAAGAGAAGTAAGAGATACAGAAGGTGGGTTTATAGAGGTAAACAGATACAGGAAGAGATCTACAGGAGTTCAACAAGATGCTTAATTCCATTATGGATGCTAACTATTTGTCTGTCTATCATGAAATTGGCCAATCAGAATATATTTAATGTTTAACATACAAACCATGAAGAATGAGATCTTGGACATTTCGTGTACATCTGGTTAGGATGAAAAACTATTAAAAAGAGTTTCAAAGAGTTTTGCTTAGTTCTAGTTATGAGAGAACATATAAATGTTTATATTATGATTAAAGTTGTCAAATGTCAATTCGATCTTCTGGTTCAACAACATACTTTGACTGGTGATGTATTTTGCTTCAACCATTCATTTAGCGGCTTAAACTATCCTGCCCTCTTTCCTCAGAATCCAGCCTGAAGGCTCACATTCAATTTGCCTCTTTCCATCAACAACTGATGGACTGAACCAAGTCGCAGACTCCACATATTTTTTGTGTTTTGATAATCCTTGCACTCGGATGTGGCATTACAATATTATCAGCTTCATTGCGACATTGAAGACCCATGACGTTTCAAACTGTCAACTCGGTTTTTTTCATGAAATATTGCAGCGTTTATTATAAATACTCTATCTTTGGCAATATTATGGAAAGACAAATGATCCAAGGTCCCCAACGCTATCCCTTTCGTGTCCTCGATAAGACGTTTAATTGGGCGAGCGTGTCAATGCCACCTCAACGCCTGTATCTATTACCGGAAGGTCTTTAACTTGAGCAACTGGTCTGTGCTGACAGTCCCTTGGCTATAAGGCTCTTCGAGTTAGGTGAGTGGATGTAGCCTTCTGCTGTGGCTGGACCTGGTCGCTCACTCAAACTCGCCCAGTCCGCTGTCCTGTCAGTCACCTACTGACATCGTCCTCCTTCGTACAGCTCTCTAAGATGGTCAGCTCCTCTGACATGTTAGCATCACCTGAGAAACACACAAGGGCAACAACATTCCATCTATATTCTCACACAACTCTAAAACCACTCATTGTTTGCCAAGTACACAAGCAATCAGGTTGCCAAAATCATTAACTGCGCACCATAGTCATGATCATATTAAGAATAAAACATGATATTGAAAATTGAAATCTGATATTCCAAAATGCAATGCCTATTAACTCAAAACGGAAATTCTCGTCTCACAGCTAAATATATGTGGACTGGTTAAATGTTTCTAAAATAACAAGCATATCGCTGAGCTCTGATGTGTGTATAGGTTTGCAGCTCGACAAGAGTGTACGTGAGTTTAGTATTGTATGAGCACTGGCCTGAATGGCTTTGCTTGGTCTTTGTTAAGGCATATCAGGTTCTCTCCTCAGTGAGGGCAGAAGGAAGGAAACCTTCACTAAGATCAGTATGTTGCATCAGGACATTTGTGGTGTCTCTAACTGGCACACCTTAGGCACAAACTACCACCAATACAGAGAGAAAACAAACTGTCTCATGTCCAATACGCCCCAAATGCAGTCTTCTAATCATGCACTTTTGTTTGTGGCACCTTAAAAAAGCGCCAAACATTAAACAAATACGGATTGTATTTCTTGTTTAATATGACATAAATCTATGCATATGCTTAATTTACAGGCCATTTTCACACCAAAGTCTTGGGCCAAATGAAAACTGAATCTTTCACTCTTCTAATCCATAACATTTATATCTTGAACAACGCATGTTAAAGTGAGCCTGACAATCTGTTGTGACAACGACCTAACTAAACAACAGTGTGCGAAACCGTCTTTTCTGAAGACACGTGAGGGCTTTAATAATATACGATGGAAGAGATTTAATTGAGGCTTTTATTCACATAAACATCCCTTGATAATATAATACCCATTTCACATCCAGCACAATCATATAACTTAACTGGCAGGATTGCTCAAATGTACTGTGGTTTGCCACTACACAACCAATGAGTTTTGTTCTTACACAACAAGGGCAAGTATCCTTCCATTTACCATATTTGATGTTGTGTCTATGTATGGTGTGATGAACTCTATGTTTCATATCGAAAATATCTGTCATTCTGTGTTTTGAAGACGTGAACAGAAGTTGTAACGGGTCTGTGGGTAACAACCTTTAGTTTGGAGGTAAATGATAATATTTCATTTATGGGGAATCACTCAACGGGCCTTTACAAATGGGTCCTGTAGTGACAGCGCAACAAAGCAACCAAACACACAAGCAGAAACAAACCTCTGGCCTCTCTCTGATGTGTCCACTCTTCTGATGATTTGCAGTAGGCCTGAAAGAGGGGCAGCAGGAGCTGGAAATTGCAGCTTATACAGTCCGATTTGCGACCCCAACTCCAGCTCTACAGAAAACAGACCAGACAATGACACCATCAACCTTAACACTCTTTGAGTTGTAATCGAAGATCCGCACAGTCCAGAACAAAAAGCCAACAGGCAAGTCAAGATCGTAATAAACTGATGTCAAATCATGAGTGAAACACATGGAAAGGAAAAGACAGATGGATGAACATCCTGGCTTTGCGAGTGAGAGAAGGGAATCCAGTGTTTAAGAAATATCCTCGGTTTGCATCATTTGTGTAAACACGTTGGGATCAATGTATGTTTTCCCTTATCAGAACTAAACCCTGAAAGCAGTAATGTTTTCACGAAAATGTCCCGATCTGAATTGTCATATCCCAAAATATGTCCAGGAGGTGAGGCAAAGGGTACAAGATGGATGAAGGTGCGTGTGGAGCATGCACAAATGAAAAGTACAAAAAATCAGAATCAAAGCTACTTGTCTCTCTTCACGTCGCATCCTCCGCTCGAATGTCCAATCACACAATGTATGCATAATGGTGTCAAACTTTCTAAAAGCATTAAAAACACTAGTAACCCATTAGAAAATTAGCATTTAGGCAAGCAAGGTGCCAAAACTGTAAGTATGGGGGCAGATCCCCAATTAAATAATCATCATGATGAAGCTGTAGTGGGATGATTTATGAATAATTCATGAATTAGACACTTTTGTAGGCAGTGTTAAGAGATCAGCATATGTAGGCGTAGTTCTGAATTCTGATTGGTTGAGAACGACTGTGCAGATGTATCAAGGTGAAGTATAGATGAATGTTCAGTAGGCATGTCTAAATAGAAAGGATTGGTGACAGGCTCTTAAATATGATAAACCACTTACTGCTAGCATTTCCATTTGCTCTAGCAAAAAAAGGACAGCAGGTCACAAAAAAGGGTAACACAGGAAATGAGAGAAAGGACCAAAAATTAGTGTGCTGATAACACCTTAAGACCAAACACAGGAGAACACATAGATAGAAATATTGCAGTCTGTTGATAATTAACAATGACAGAAAAAAATGCAGTCAACATGGCAATGCTTTCTAGGGGAGAAATGATCTTATATTGTTTTTCCCCATTATTATGTACACTCAAAACATTTGTCTACACTGTTCTAAATATATGCCAATAGATTAAAAAAGTGGAAATAAAAGAGAGCGAGACAGATGCAAGTTTCAGGTAAGACAGAGAAATATCCAACTGTGGCATCACAAAATTGCAAAAACACTTAACATCACAGAAAATAAAGATGCTGTTTCGCTGGGACAGCAGAGACTAAGACTTGAATAGAAGAGTTAGACACAGAGAGCATTAAAGGTAAACCTTTCTACCATAAGAAGACAAAACTCCTTTTCATTTTTGGAGAAAATCTACTCAGCTTTGTGTGGATGAAAAGGATGTGCAAAACTCGAAATGAATAACAGACATTTGCATGTTCTGTGCAGACAATCTGTGGTGAGTTCAGGAGGCACCGATTCTGTGTGGGCCTGGTTTTATGGGTAATAGAAAGATCAGCTGCCCTCCGAATCAAACTCTGCTTCCATTCTTAGAGATGTTCTTACATTCGGTTTTTATTTCATCAGATGAATAGAAAGTGTTTAGTAGCACAAACGTTCACGAGCATGCAGTGAGGTGAGTGTGGGAAGCATTTATTTTTTTTTTATACCTGAGCTTGAGAGTTGGGTCGGCTGGTCTTTATCACACGAAGGTTCTTTCTGTCAGTTATTCCAACCACTGCAAAGGAGAAACAGAAAGGAGATACCCTATTAACCAAAAGGCATAAGAAGTGAAGTGAAATTTCTGATGTTGGTGTGAACGTGAGCAAAAGACAGATGACCGTTCCTGAGACATGCGTTAAACAGAAATAGAGGGAGAGACTAATAGTGCAAATATACGAGTGGGTGTGAGGTAAAGTTAATAATAAGTCTGCTACTTAGCAAATTAAGAGGGTCTGTTTAAAGCAGCGTCAGAGGGGTCGGGCACATAATGCTCTAGAGGCAGTGCCACTGTGTCTCATCCAATTACTGTCCTCTAGTCTCCACGAATCCCATTGTCCCCCTCTACTCCCCCTTCCTGAGCCTGTCCGCCCAGCTAAATGATTTAGGGCCTCCGTGAGCTATTGCGTAGTGACCGTGTCAATAGAGAGAAATTGGCTGCTGTAGATTCTAGATGGGTGGCTAACGGAAACTAACGCTGGCTAAATCAACATCCTTATATGGATTTACCAGCTAACTCAATAACTGCAAAGAGAGACGTTTTTATGATCCTGCACTGTCAGCTTGACTCTCCCTCTGCTGCACCTCTCTCTCGCGCTTGCATCAGATGCATTCCTCAACATCACCCCTTAAAGAGTGGGTGTAAAGACTAAACTTTTAACTAACAAACTACACAGGAATTGGATCTAGCCTGAAAAATCAGGTTACTGCTTCTGCCTGTAATAAGTGAAACCAAAGACATTTCTTTCATTATTGGGCATCAGATTTAATAGAAAAGATTTACAGTGAGTAACCGTAACTTTTGCATTCTGTTCCTTACTCAAAGACATCATATGGCTGTTTTGAACTACTTGGAAAAAATACAAAATAAACACACACAACCACAATATTATACACGTGATACATAACTTGAAGTTAGCATCTTCACCCCCGGTTTTGCTGCTCGTTCCACTCTCCTTGCTCCGCCCCCGTTGTATAAGGCCCCCGCCAGGTCCATGCTCTTGTAACTCCAACACACTGAACTTCAGAGTCTTCCACCCCAGAGCCCACACGGAGACCAGCTAAAAACACACACAGTTTACTAAATATACCAACATTGTTTCCTAGTATTGCACACTATCAACACATATAGATAAAAAAGTGGGCTGGGAAGTGTAACTACATATCAAACTATCAATAAGCTCATTTTCAGATGTGAGGTGCAAAGTAAGTGTACACTCAACACGTTTCATCCGCATCCAGTAGGACTGTACGGACACGGGGCAAAGGAGGTCATGACCTCTAGAGAGCTGAGGAACTCGGTTTCCCATTCGTTTGACAGCCCTCAACCGAGGAATCGTTACTGAGGATACACAAATGGGTAATCAAGTCAATGTTTCCTCTGAATGTTGGCTAAAGAGACAGGAGAGAATCAACTCAGTAACTGCAGAAAAACACCAAGCTATACATCAGTCAAATACCAAGCTATGTGTAAATATCAACTTACACAAATTTGATTATGAAATAAAAAATAGTGTGTTTAGGATAGCATAAAAAAATGCTATCAATTAAATTAGTTGTATGTCTAGAAAGTTGAAGTCCCGTAACAATGTCATTCATTCCAAAAATGCTTAAAATGGGGGATTTGAGATGTTGGAAAAGACAGTTTGTTGACTGATGGTTCAAGAAAAAAACATGCTAGTACTTTCTTGTTGATGCATGTCCAACACACTGCTAAGGAAATTATAAGTAGACAAATAAACTAATGACCGTTTAAAAGTTTAAGAGTCCATAACAGACCAAAATTGGCCATAGTTTAAGAACCCATTTTTTATAAATGTAAGTAGAAGCCTCTTTTCAAAAATGTTCGTGGTGGTAAGATTTGTATTAGATTGTTTTTGAAAAGTTGAAGTCTCTTATTAAAAAATTAAAAGCTTTTCTACTACAAATCTAATTTAAAATGTAATTTATTCTTGTGATGGACGAGCCTGAATTTTCAGCAGGTTCATTACTCCCAGTCTTTAGAAATCAGTTCTCATCGAAGTTGCTATGCTAATAAGCCATTTGTCTGCTTAAGCGAAATATTTTTTTTTTTATATTATCAACTGATGTAAAAACAGCTTGTGCATGCTTAATTATTTTTGTGGAAACCCTTGATTAAAAATAGATTTCCACGATTCTTTGATAAGGAAACGCATTTATCAGAAATCTTTTGTAAGGCCTTATAAATGTTACTTCATTGATCAATTTAAGTAATACTTGCCGGATAAAGTAATAACAACAAAACCTTACTAACAACCAGATTTTTGAACTGTAAAGGTGCATACGGCCTGCAAAAAAACTGTATATTCATATTCATGTAACATGCAGGTTCCACACTCACAAACAATCGTCGTTTTTTACCTGGAAGAGTTTTGAGACGCACATGGAAGGTGTAACAGCACCAAGACCCATCTGAGTCTGACAACATCTGGTTGACATTGGCAACGCCAGCGCTTTTTTATTCCTCTTCCCCCCCTTCTGTCCGTCGCATAGGCTACGGGCTGTAATAGCTGCCAAAATAGACCGAAAGAAAGGGCGGCGGAGGTGGTGATGCCTGGAGTTCAGAGAGAAGCCGTCTGCATGTCACCCTCATCTTGACTGTGACCAGAGAAGGAAAAGAGCTAGACTCAAACACACAGAGAGACAGGAGTACACAAAGCAGTACATCATTCAGGGAGGAAAAAACGGTAAACCGAGACATGCTGTTCTTTCTATCAAGATCTCCCTCCTCCTCCCCCCTCGTCTCTCTCTCTCTGCAGATGTCCTGTGCTGCAGTGTTGTTACAGTCCAAATCTTCTGCAGATGCACAGAAACAGCAACATAAGCACACAGAGACAAACACACACTTACAGGCCTGTAGGGGCCGAAGAGCTTGATGAAGCAGACCGAATAGAAGAATCTGAGACCAGTGCTGCTGAAAGGCGTGGAAGACATTTCCTTCATCTTCACTAAAAGCTTTTATTGCTCTCTTCACTGTCCTTTGTGCTCTTTTTTCGCCGTTCCCTCTCCGAGCTTTTTTCACCTCACGTGTTTAGCCTAAAATTCCCCCGCTGCGTTTGTGACGTTTCTCTGTTTTTTCCCTCTCTCACGCTCCCCTCCCTCCCCCACTCGCTGCTGCTGCTGCGCCGCACAAGAGCGGTTCTCACACTCAGGCTCTCTTTCTGCTAAATGGATCTCAGGCATAGAAAGTTGCCAGGAAGAGCACAGAAAGGCCCTCATTGTGCAAAAAAATCGAATTAGAGCCCTTTGTTGAATCGCTGCCTATAATTTTTATTAATCGATCATGATAGAGCCGGACACATCAGGGCTTAGAGGATGATATATAGCACTGCAGAGGAAGTGTGTGTATAAGAATGAACTTAGTGAGTTTGCTGGGGGAACTTTGTGATGTGCTCTCGTATAGATGGCTGACCTTCAAGAGCAATGATGTTGCCAAGTATGAGATCACCATTCAACCCGCATTAATAAAAAACTCATCCTTATTATTCACGGCAGAAGATAAAGCAAATGTTGAATGGTATTAAATGGTACACAGACAGAGCAAAAAAAGTCTAAAGATCCAAAGTGAACGGCATATATGTACATGTCTGTAAATGGGGTCCAAAATGTTTTGTGATGTGATCACACTCGAATCACATTTGGAGGAAGTCAGAAATGCATATGACCACAACGTATTTGCAGTGGTGAATGCTAATCTGCAATTATCAGTCAAAGACAATAATGTGTACATAATAAAATTTGGAAAAGCCCTATATTATTTACATATTAAATAAAGATAACTTCACACAGGTTTGCCTCACAACCATGTACTATGTTATGACATCAAAAGTAAAATAAATCTGCAGTCCACTTGAAAAATCATGGTTAGTGAAGCATGTGATATTAAACTTTGGAAGTATATTTGAAACAACAATACATATTTTGGGTATTTACACTACCTTTCAAAAGTTTTAGGTCAGGAAGTTAAAAAAAAAAAAAAAAAAAAAAAAAAAAAACTTTTTCCCACTATTTTAATTATACTACACACTTAAACCAAAACATGGTGAGCGGCCTAACTAGAGAGCATCTTATGTGACCTCCTGACCAAAGTTGTTACACATAATAGGGAATAAAAAGGCATCTGGGCAACCTTTAACTGACTGTATATTTCATAACTGATAATTTCATATGTTGTGCTTCATGTGAGAGGAGCTAGTTGTGTAACCTGGCATTCAAGTAATACACTTTGCACTTTGGTTAGGATGCTGCCTTGAAGGTAGCTGTCTATGTTGTTAGTCGACAATAAGGTAGGGTTTAGGAACAGAGCCATGACTGACTCAACTTTCAACCCCTTGAATGATTACTACAGAAATCACAGACCAACCTGGACATGCCGTCTAAAAAAATCTGCCTCTTCTTCCTCACATATATCATCTAGCTCTTTCAGAGCCAGGTTCACGTCCTCCTCACATACTGAATCAGGGGCCGAGTCCACCAGAGCCAGGGGCAGAACTGTCTCCCCTCCTCGCACATGAAGTCCAAGGTGGAGTCCCTATGACAGGGGGAGGCAGCACCGGCTCGTCATCAAAAAGGGATCCCAGGCGGGCTGTCCACAGCTGGTGGCGGAGGGGGTTGCTGGGTCCAGGTCGTAGGTGGGGTCCTGGGAGGTCAGGTAAGTCACAAAGCTCAGGGTGGTCTGAGGGTAAAAAGAGGGGCACTTCCAAACCCTGTATCCTCACTGACACCCTGCTGCTTTAATTCAATTCATCTGTTGCAGTTACACTCGCATCCTGCAGTTGCAAAAATGACAGTAAAGGGCAGTCAGGACTGGGGCAAAGAGGGCAACATGTATTTTGGGGGACAATAAATACCATTATACTTTATACTCTAATAATACACAACAAATCTTTGAATCTTTTTGAGTGCAGTAAGCACAAAACTCCAGATCTGTTGCTGTAGAAACTGTATTTATTTTCACTGAAATAAAAAGGACTATTTCTTTTGGACCACATTCAGGCTAAAGTGGTGAACATTACACTTAGAGTGAAACATCACCAAGGGACCCTTAAGCACAGCCACTAACAACGGCCTTACTATACGCCATTCTGTGCTTCGATTATGAGAGGAAAAATCAATAATGCTACAGGGCTAATCTTTCACCACACTGACTTATAATGCAAATGAGACCAGCTGAGGGAACAAACCTGTGACATCAGAGGATCTAAAGTTAAATGGACCACTGTATTTCCATTCATAAATCACATAAAAGCACTGAGCTAAATAACAGCTAACTATAAAAATCAATCAAACTCATGGGGAAACCACTTTACCCCTGAGCCCTCATAACATATCTGACAATCAAGACTCAATGGATACTTGCATAAGCCAATATTCCCGTAATTCAATATATAGTGCTTATGACTTGTTTCTACTATCTTCTACTTCATGTAACCACAAAAAAAAAAAAAAAAAAAAAAAAAAAAACAGAGCATGAAAGTCTTTTCAGCAACAGTTGCTTAAAACTAGTGGTCAGCCAATGATTTTTTTTTTGATAGCTGATATCTAATATCTTAGAGTAAGGTGGCCAATTGCCATTATAAAGACAAGATATGTAAGTTATCCATCCATTTATTCTCGTTTGCATTTAATTTAAAAATAGTAAATAACATGTTGCAATTAAATTTATTTTACATAAAATGTACTATATGTACTATATTAATAATTATTTTGAAAATAAACCCCAGTAAACTAATTAAGATGGGAAACGGGAGATCCTGTGTTCCTGACACTGTTATAAAAAAAAAAAAAAAAAAAAAATATATATATATATATATATATATATATTAATATATATATATATAGAATAAAAAAAAATAGTCTGGCTTTCGACACTTATTAGACAAAAAAAAAATGATGCCGATTAAATGAAAAAAATGCCAAATATTAGCAATATTATCGACCACTATTATATAGTCGGCCACTACTTACAAATGAGTGGTTTAAAGCCGTTCAAACTTTTGGGATCACACACAACCATGCAAAAAGCTGGTTGACAATGTCACATGACCTCAGTGTCACAAAGTCTTTAAATCTCAAGACCTTTGAGATGTATAATGGATGTTATCATTTTGTTAAATTCCAGCACACAGCATAAATGATGGTAAAACATCTCTAGGAACAAACTGTTCCATCTCAGACTCATGTATTATTCAAACATAGTTTAAAGGAGACAAAAAAAAAAACAACATCTAACTGAACGAACTTGAGTTCTTTTTTTTCTTCTTCTCCTGCTTTTGTTCTATTTATGAGTCTAATGCATTAAGAGAAGAAGGGGTGGGTGGCGTGGAGCCATAGAGGTGGTATTTTTAGAGAAAGCTTTTAGGCGTTCTTGGCTGTGGTGGCCAAGCAGATGAGTAAGACTATCGATGGTTTTTATCTGGACTCATTACGCTAAGAGCTGGAGGAATGACAGGCGAGATGCCCTTGAGCTGATATTGAGGTATGACTTGACTGGACTCAACTGGTCTTGGCTGGACTGAGCAGGTACTGATCAAAAGTTCATTCATTAACATCAACATCAACAGGAGAGGTATTCTGCTATGAATTGTGACCAGAGGACATTCACACAGATTCATTGTGACTGGAAATCATATAAACGGGGATGGTTGTGTGTATGAAGGTTGACCTGGGGGAACATCCTAAAAATATTTTTTTTCTAGAATAGAACTGCATCATTTAAAATCAACCAAATAAAAAATAAAATATTCAGATAGCAGCAGTTAGTTAAGTTACAGTGTTTAGTAACAATGGCTGGCTAAAGCTTGTTAGCAGTCTTTTAATGTCCTCTCAGTCGGGCTGTGCCTTTTGTTTACTTGATTACTACTGCATTGCATGATCTTCGATTTAAAGGGATAGGTTCACGGTCCAAAAAATGAGTCGCTACTTATTCACCCTTATGCTGTTTCAAAATGCATGACACTGAAACACAAAATATACTTTGAAGAGTCTTCACACTGCACCTTTCCATTCAAATGAAAGCATAACGTGATCAAGGAGGAGACAACCAAAGAGCTCCATAAAAGTTGAACAAACCACTTATTTACTATATTCCAAGTCTTCTCATACACCAGCTGTTTTTGCAAGGAACACGTAATGTAGTCTTAACTCATTGAAAGCGTCCCCCTCCATGTAGCTCTCACATATTCAAACTTGATGTCCAAAACACAGAATGCCATTGGTTAAGATTACATTTCAGTCTGTTTATAATATTGATTCAGAAGACATGAAATATAATGCATTAATGATATGGACTCTTTTGATTATATATATATATATTTTTTTTTTTTTTGTAGTTGTGGAGCTTGACAGCACGTGGTGACAGCTTTCATTCTATGGAAAAAAAAGCACATGAACATTCGTTCAAAACATTGTCTTAATTGTGTTCCAAAATGAGGGTGACAAGTAAACAAGGGCCAATGTCTGGGTGAAATGATTGCTTTTAACAGGGTTGTAAAAGGACAACCGCAACATACATTGAGTTTCTGCTCAGGTTTTCCACATTGTGTGTTTAACCTCATCCCCTTGCTTCTGGAAGTTGTTACAGAGGTGCTATCCTGGGGGATGATTCGGCAAATAAATATGCGTGTCTAAACTGATCAATTGATTATCCTAACAGATAGAATTCTCAGTCAGTGTAAACCAGTCAGTGGATGCATGTAAACACAAATGGACAAAATTAAAAGAAACTGCACATGACTACTCATGTTTGGGGATTCAGCCTTCCAAACCTCGTAGAAGGGTGGTGTTTTCACTAAATACTCACATGAGATTGGCAGGTCCATGGATAGAAGTGAGTGGTCTTTCGTCAGAGCCTAAAGTGTGTTAACGTCTGTGGTTTTTCAACCCTTTCTGGGACCAAATTTGAGGTAGTTCTAGCACAGCATGCCTGAGGTGTATGTTTGTCTTTGATAAGCTCTTCCCGAATCAAACATCAAGCAGGCACAGAGCAAGCCACCAACCACTAGGAGTCAATCAGTATCTACTGTCAGATGATGTGCAAGCATCCCAATTTTAAAGCAACACCCAGTGCGAGGAAAAGAGAGCATGTGCCAGTATTTTGGCACACCGAAACAGATAGTGCCCAGTGTTCAAAATAAAACACTTTCCGGAAAACACTTTAGCAGCAAGGTCCCTGCATTAAAAGCTTGAAATTGTGACACTTTTGCATTGATACAGGGAATTTGATAGGTTAGAAAACAGCACTAGTTGGGACTCCATAAGTAACGCCAAAAAGCCAATGGTAAAAAAGCACCCGTGCACTCACAATTTATTCGAGACTCTGATTTGATCCCCCGTCAGGCAGCTGGCTGCTATTGGCCTGTCAGAGTGGGCGGGGTTCTCATGGTGTGGGGCTTTCTGGGCGCGGCCGCACGGTGGGGTAGGCATGGCCATCGTCAGTCCAGACAATAATGAGAGGGATTCTTGCCGGACTGCTGGAGGGAGTCCATATGACATTGGATATGGCGTCCATCAGTCGCTGAATCACTATTTAAGCTGCAATTGAAAAGGGGGGAAAAAAAACAAAAGTGAATCAATATTTTAGTAAAAAATGAAAGCACTAATTAAGCATGTAGAAGTCGCTGCTAAACTAGAGGTGTTATGCTGCAATGCACCTAATAGCTGTCAATGTAAAATATCCTTGAGTTCGCACTTCATAATATTTCTACTAATCATCTTGTATCATGACAACATGCGACATGAAATAATGACGTAAGCCTGGCAAGACCAATTCATACCATCTTTCAGACATATTCAACAGTGTAGAGGAAAGACAAAACAAAAAACAGGAAAGAGATGAACTCACACAGAACGTTTAAATTGATCAGTTTCTACGCTCTGCGTAGTAGCTCATGCCCCCATAGCAAAAGCGAAAGGGTGCAAAAAAATTATTAGAGGTTAGAGCACAAAAAAAAAGAAAAGAACAAATAAGTTCATAGGGCATAGTTTAACATTCATGCAGAAAAAACTATTTGAAGCTGTTAAAGTAAAAAGTAGGCTCACAAGTACTATACTGAAACTGGGCATTTTCTGATTTTTAAGGCAAAAAACATTTTAAAATGTGGGTTAAATTAAAGTCTGGTATAAAAAATACATTTTGCAGTCTGGATGAACCAAGTTGTTGAGGCAGTCTGCAGATTTGGGTCAGTCAGCACGGTTGACAGATTTCACAGAAAATCCACTGTTATGACATACAGATTTTTTGGTTACGTTTCTGTGTGAGTTTGTTGTGTTCGGAAAAACTTAAAAGTCTGTTAGTGTGTAATCTTTAGCCATAATACTTCAATTCAACCATTTACAATGTCGGAAAGTTTATAATGCCTAGTGTTTTAAAATGTGTTCAGATTTAAGAAGCTGTGTAGAGTATTCCAGCCTTAAGTGGAAAGTACTATCTTCTTGCTTTAAGCTAAAAAAGTATAATCAAATCATTCAAATAATTAATAAACACGCAAGAAGAGGTATAACTGTATTAATGATGGATGTTTCAATTTTGTGGAACTCTGCTGAGCAGTGTGTATGTGCAGATTCGGTTGTGTAGCCTCGAAATGAGATCATGCTGTCAAGGGTCTAAAAAAAACTATGTCAAAGTTAGTAGAAGAATGCAAAACAGCTATAATGTAGTTAAAGTACTTCTGGCTAATAAAAAGACTAGAAAAAATGGGTTCCCATCACCAATACTTACTCAAAACAAATAAAAAAAGGGGGGGGAAATCAAATGGAATTAAGAGTCAAAAGAGGGGTTTGGAGTACTACAAATGATCATTGGCTTGGTTGGGTGGCAGGGGAGAAGTACAGAGGACCCCTGTCTAAAGATACTGGAAGTGTGGGTTATGCAGAAAGCAAGCGTCTAAACCCCTTATACGTAAGCTGTGGCAGCGTCTAAGAAGCCAATTTGGCGCAACAGACCAGGCCATGCCGTGCCCCCTGTGCACGAGGGTCCCAGAGGAAGGGGCATTACGGGTTGGAGCGGTTGAGAATCTGGCTAGCGCTCATACCTCCTCCTCAGATGATCATCGGTGTCCCTCCGCTGGATGAGACTGGGTGTGCTGCCGGAAGACTGGGCACCTGCAGAGACGGCGTGTCACCATTATGTCAATGCTTCTCCCAGAGAGCGGCTTCACACCCCCGTTGAAGTTTTCGTGTCCAGCTCTCCCCCTGCAGTGCACAAGACAAATCAACGAGAGCAAATCAGATCAACTTTTAACTGCAAGCAATGGAACACGAACAAATAAAGGAACCAGAAATTAAATGAATTCACTATACAAAAACACGATACAATACGCATAACCACAGAGCACAGTGGGGGTCGGTGAACACGGAGAACACCACAACAATGACCATTTAAATTGCTCATTTGCGCCATCCATGTACTTGTGACACTCATTAGCCACAAGTATCAAAACAAACCCACTTGATTGGCTAGCAGGAATCACATTACATATTGTGAAACTTCTGAAGGGGCATATCTTTAACTGAATGATGAAGCCAATCAATTATAGATTAAAACACAAATGTTTCCCTGAACACTGCTTAAAACTTACCTGAAGCTCCTGGACGCAAAAGAGGAAAAAGATAACAAGAGTATTAGGGAGAGTTAAAACACAGAGATAATGTGGAGGCACACAAACGGACACAGGTGATGTCAGAGAAATACAAACACATATAGACTCTCTCTTTGTTAAGGATGAAACATGAAACAGTTCTGAGATTAGGGATGCTCTGATCTGATACTCAGTATCAGTATTGGCTCCAATACTGCCATTTTCTGCCGGATCGGGTATCAGTTAGACAAGACCAATCCAAATCAGATATTGTACGTATACTATTCTGTTATTATTAAGCCCCACGAAAGACACAAAAACATTATGAAAGCACCATAAAGTTTTCGTGCACTATATTCTAAGTGTTCTGAAGCCGTTCCATAGTTTAATGTGCGATTCAGATGAATATACAAGTCGTTAAATTTAAGTTCCCGTAAACTCTTCTCTCCACTGCGGCTGTCAGTCATCTTTGAGCCTTTCATATTATAATACTTTTGCGCAATGAAAGATTATTAATAGCTTTTCTTGTTCTGTCCTCTCTATCATATGTTGCTGCCTCATTACTGTGCTACACATTTAAAAGAAACATCTTTTAATTGTATAGTATATGTTTATACATAAATATATTTAATTGCTTTTCATGAATGTTTTTTACAACAATACAAAGAGCAATGTGTAACAGTTTACCAGATTTAGTCCTGCACTTATTCACTTTTATTTGGTCCCCACTAAATAATGTTTTTAAATGATTGAATGATTGAATGATTTTCTAGAGTAACTTTTGCTGCTGAATTATCCACTAACCTAGTTTCTAATAGCATTTTTGTCATAGAATATGATTATATATTTTTATGTATAATGAATTTGTCTATATTTAGTAGATTGTGTTTAACACAAACAGGGATGATCAGGTCAACATGCATTGAGATATAAAATTCTACTAAAAACTGTGCTGGTATCGGATCGGTTCTGGAAAAAATGGCATCGGTGCATCCCTATCTGAGATGCTTGCAAGAAAAAAACTTGAGGATTGTTTGTTAATTATCAAAAGATGAGACAACATGCCCAGAGCATCAGTGCTCACCTCTCCATCCTCCAACTCAACATCCAGGAAGTCAAAGTCCTTGAAGACACCAAACTGCTGTTCACTTCCTGCATCCTCTGCTTGCACTTCCTCCTCCCCGTGTTCACTTCCTCATTACAGGGATCACGACGCTGGGTCTGTTGGTCACCTGCATCCAATCCTCATTTGAAGAGTAACCACCACCTATCAGAAAAGAGGTGTATTATCCACTGCTAAAACGTATACCTGATATTAATGAACAGAAGGAAAACGTACAGAGGGGTTTTTTAGGCACGGGGCCGACTCTGGGCCCCAAGAGATAGGAACATTCATCAGTTCTCCCGGGTTCTTCTCTGGAAGCGAATAACAATATCACCATTTAATAGAATTTTGCCATAAAAAAGCATATCCAAGCGCAGTTGGTCATTAAGAATGAAAAAGATTTTCAAAATAGGTTACAATCACCTGTGAAGAGCATGTGGCCTTCTTACAGCTGACTTGCACCACCCCATTTGTGAATTGGAGCCAGAGGACGTAGATTAGACGTGTGTGCTTCTTCGTCACGGCATTACCTGCGGTGTTTCAATTAGCCCTCTGCTGCTGCACGTCGCTGGTCTCCACACTTTATGCCCTATAATAGGTGTCTGTAGGTCAATTTAAAAAAACAGTTGTCAACGTTCAAAAAGGTTTTGGAAACAACAATAGATTTACATTATGCCTTCAAAAAAATTGGGTGCTACAGCAAATCATTCAATTACTGTGAAATATTTTTTGTAAAATTTTAAATAGCTGTTCTATCTATTTTGATACTAGTATAAATGTGTGTCCTTGTGGAAACAAAGATAAAGCTTCAGCAGCATTACTCCAGTCTTCATGTAACATGATCCTTCAAGAAATCATTTTTTCTATTTTGATTTTGTGCTAAAGAAACATGGTTATAAATGTTTTCAAGGTGTTTGTGGAAACGTTGATACATTTATTTGAAAGTCGAAAGTGAAAGTCCGTGACATTTGTCAAGTATGTTGACCCATGTACGCGAAATTGGTGCTCTTCATTTAACGCCATCCAAGTGTCCACACACAGCAGTTGAGAAGTGTGAAAACATAAGAACACGTGAACACACACCCGGAGCAGGTGGGCAGCTATTAGATCCAGCGCCCGGGGAGCCAACTGGGGGTTTCAGTGGCATTGCTCAAGGGCACTTCAGCGCCCATGGGTATTGGGAGGGGGGGAAGAGAGCAGCTGGTTCATTCACTTGCCCTTCCCAACCTACAACTCCTGCCAGCACCGAGACTCGAACCTTGCGACACGTCTGGTTTAAAAGTCCCAATCTCTCAACGTTAGGCCAGCTGCCCCCATCATTTATGAACAAAGTTCCAAAAGACAGCATTTATTTGAAACAGAAATCTTTTTGTAACATTAATCATACAAGTCAATCTTTGTGAAAATTAAAATGGGTTCTTGGTGAATAACAGATAAAAAATTCATTAAAAAAAAAAAAAAAAAACAGACATTAACTTAGGGACTACACACCCCTTTGAAATGCGCACAGTTGTAACATATAAACCGCAAATAAAAGTGCCCTTGAAAGACAGAGGAAGATGTGCACATATGCCAATTACCTCGGTAGATGGGTGGTCAAGCAAGGTGGGATAGGCCAAGGTGTATTATAAATTCCACTGGCAAGGTTCATGTAGAATGATTTGGTGAAGGTAAGATGTGGGTGGAAAGCGAATCTCCGGGGAGCCGGTCGACCCTCATGAAGTTCGTGTAGGAGCGCGTGCAACTCATTCGAGGAACCACCAGACTTCTGCCGAGCGGGGGACCGTCCATCTACGAACTTCAGACATTGAACACTTGGCCTCCGTCCAGTCAAGGGACAGCGCTGTAGGTGCGTGTCGTGTGCAACGACAACAACAAACGCCAAAAGACTTTGGCCCATTTTTCCCCATACGGTCCGCACGTGATGTAAAACCTCGAGTTGACACCACTAGACGACATAAGCTTCAATAGTCTGCCAGGTCAAGCAAGTTCACACGGAATGCTACAGTAATTCATTATTCTCGTTAAAAGGGGACATGGGGTGCTGTGTGACGTAAAATAAATAATGATTGGGAGGGGACTGATGTTCCGTCTGGTGGTGACGGTACTAGGAAAACAGTAAGAGTCGTACACTGCATCGCTGTACAGGTAGTGACTGCACATGATCTTCACATGAATTCCAAGTGTGTCACACGGTTAGTGACAGTGAGCACAGACGGGTCAATAGGACTCGGGTAGAACACAGGCGGATAGATATGCTGTGAGTAAACACACGGAATAGCTGCATGCTGTTCAAGCCCTTCTCCAATAACTAAAAGAGAGGAGGTCAAAGGGGAAGAGATTACATATACAAGTGAGAACAACTTCAGCACCACGTTCATCTGACAGCACGTTTAGCTTGAAAAAGACCACGCCACTCAGGGGGGGGGTTGTGTTGACAGGATGACTAATAAAGATGTGTGATAATAGATAAATAATATAACAAGTAATAACTATAATAGACACACTAGTGTGTACATATGAAAGCATATGTTATAGGACTAGTAATCAATCGTGGAATTAAAAAAATTCGGAAGCACGAATATCTTTCTTTGTTTGTTTTTTTTCAGGAAAATTGATAACTTATCATTCACTCAAGGAAACATTAAAGGTTTGAATCAAAAGGGGGACCACTGTGACATTTCTTTGTCATTTAGTTTACATTTACACAGTAAAATTTACGAAAGTAAATAGTGTTCTTTTAAACTTTCTAATTATCAAAGAATCGTGTGAACACACAATACTTTAGAAGCGATTGCACTAACAGGTTGTTCGCGCATCGATTAATAAAGACTGGAGGTACATGGCTGCTGAAAATTCCAACTGTGTCATATAACCAGGTAATAGAAATACATTTATAAAATATATGTAAAATAGAAACGTATATTTTAAACCTGCTACTAAATCATATTTCATAATAATATGAACTGTTTTTTCTATAACTGTATTTTGATCTCCAAATTTACTTTTGCGTAATGCACGCCTATGCATAGAGTCAAGAGACTGCTTAAAATAAATAAATATCCACACCAGGCGATTTTGAGAACGGTAGTGTAAATGAATAAAGAATTGATCATATCTAAAAACATTCATACATTATATTTATACATTCATTATATATTTAATAACAGTTTACATTATACAATCATACTTAAAAAACTAATAAAAAAATTTCACACAAAAGCTTCCAAGATCGATTCAACTAAATACAATTGAAAACATTATTTGTGTAACAAATCACGGAGATGGCTGAAATTATATTGCTGTCTTTTGAAAGTATTTGTAAACAAATCAGGGTGGAACATCTAAACAATATCTCAATAGTTTTTATTTTCCAACTGTATGACTCGATGTTCGTCAATCAAATTCATATCCCCTCATCTAGGTATGTGACCAGGTAAATGTGGATTTCAGAGAAGGAGTCGTGCAAGTAGCTCACACCGACGTTGATTCCAGTTGGTGCTGTCCGCTAGTAACTGTGCTGTGAGTACAAGCTCATCATTGTGCCAGTTTGGCCAGTGTGGCTGACTTTTCCTTCAGCGCACACGTTAGCGATCACGATCAGCAGTCCTCCGTTACAGAACCCTGTGGGGTTGTCAAAGTCTGGACCAGGTGTGCGGCAGCAGGCACAGGACATTCAGAGGAAAACCTGACAGGAAATAATTGAAGATAATTTAAAATAAATATATGGAAACACCCTCAATTCTCATCAAAATCTCCAATACTGAAACAGATACTGATATTGTACATGGGCACACCTGCTAGCTGTGAGGGGTCTATGAGTGTGTGACGGGACACAGTGATGAGTTTACTGAGGAGGTGAATCGTGAGCTCCTGCGTTGCAGCAGAAGTGAAACCCTTCAGGAAGAGCGTCAGGAGGCCGGGGAAGTTGTACCACTTCAGTTTGGCCTGCACTCTTTCCAGCTTCTCCCTACTGTCTGCCTTCTCCAGGGGCATCTGGGCCAGGAGTCGGTTCAGCAGCCTGAGCGCAAGCAAGTACTCAAACTCATAATCGGACTCCAGTAGTGACGTTGCAATCCAGAAGACCGTTGCCATCAGGTTGGTGGGGTCAGTTGGTGGCACCACCTCACCAGATCCTCCTCCAGTTCCACCCTCCTCCCGCTGCACTTCCTCCATCGCCACGGACACCATCCTCTCGTAATGATGATAAGCTCCGTGTGCGGGCTAGATTTCCGTGGCTGCCACCCAACCGGTCGGCTACATCAAGGGTGTTGCTGCGGCGACGGTCTCCCAAGCGTTCACCCATCAGACTGGCACGGAGGGAGTTGCTGCGAGCGTGGCTGTAATGGACCTGCAAGAAACTTCCACTGCCAAGGTTCAGCTGACCGGTACTTTTCCTGTTATTAGCAAACTTGGTGCCCTGCAGAGGATCATGGGAGGCCCTATGAAGGAAATGGTGACAGCGTCTCAAGGTTATATGGGTAAAACAATGTGCTGTATATGAGGGGAAATAATGTTTTTATTTTTTGCTGTAGCAGAGCAAATCTTACTGTGAGAGTGCAGTGAGCAGGTCGTAGTTCTTCATCGTTTCAGCCAGAGTGTCTATACCAGCCTCTAGCGTCAACAGCAACTCAATAACAAAACCCTGCAAGAGACGGATCAAATGTTTGATTAGAACTGTTTAGAGATCCACACTTAGCAAGGCCTAAGAACAGTGCGGGGGAGTTTTGGTCCAGGTTAAAGCAATGTCACATGTCTGATTGGGCCAACATGAACTGATTTAAATCTAAAATAAAGTCAAATCTTAATGACTAAAGTAGATGATGTTTTGTTAAAACTGTAAGAATGAATCTTGGAAGGACCCAAGGATTTTATATTTATTTAATTTGTTTATATGACACAAAAATATGTCAGAAAAGATTTTTTTTTAAATAAACTTTTCATTAGAAAAATACACTATATTTAAATTTAAATAAAAATTAATTAGTTATTAAAAATTATATTTATTTAATAGAGAGAAAAGCTTACTTAAAAAAAACAATATATTAATATGGAAAAATAAATATATAAATAAAAACAAAGAGAATGTTTATTATATTATATATATATATATATATATATATATATATATATATATATATATATATATATATATATATGTTTTTTTTTTTTTCCCTGAGACATTGCCTAATATCACTACTTAGGGTCAAGTATGTTGGCAGGGCAAGTAAAAAATCAGAAGTACTGGCCCGATCAGATCAGGAAAAAAAAAAAAAAAATCCTTATTGCCGAGCCCTGCTGTTGCTTTCTTATCAGTAATTCTGGAAGAGTTGGACATTTCTACATACCTGAGCCTCTTCCCCTGGATCTCCCACAGTCTCTACCAGACGAGAAAGCACGTCTGACAGTGTGGAGGCTGTGAGTGGCTGCTTCAGTGCTCTGAAGATCTGGAAAGAGCGACCAGCGTAATGCCGTGATGAGCAAGACAGAGCTGTCTGCAGAGCAACTTCACTCAGCTCCTGCTCCAACTGGTAACCTAATCAAACATGCAGCACAAGAAACCATTACCACCATAGCCGAAACATCTCAATTCTCTTCCTTCATATGGAAGTTGGGGGCAGTCGTGGGCTAATGGTTAGAGGGTTGGACTTGTAACCTAAAGGTTGTAAGTTCGAGTCTCAGGTCCAGCAGTAATTGGCGGTGGGGGGAGTGAATTACAAGCACTCTCTTCCACCCTCAATATCACGACTGAGGTGAGACCCTTTAGCAAGACACTTAACCCCCAACTGCTCCCCGGGTGCCGCAGCAATATGGCTACTAATATGGGTGTATGTGTGTGTTCACTACTGTGTGTGTGCACTTGGATGGGTTAAATGCAGAGCACAAATGCAGAGTATGGGCCACACTACAGTGCAGTGAAATTAGCACATGTTGTGTCTTACCGGACGGTGTCTGTTTGAAGACGTTGACAACATGACGGAGGAATACACTAAGCTGATCAGCACTCTTGATGTTGGGGTTTTTGGGAGAGACGTCTTCGTGGTTCCACAGCGGACCACGCTTCCTATGAGCCAACCAATCAGAAAGAATTAGAGCAAGTAGCACAACAGGAAATGTCTAACATAGAAACAAAGGCAAAGCAGGCTCACACAACTCTCAGTGAACAACCATTTTGTATGTAAACACTCTGAATCAAACATTCACACAGATGAGACAGAGCACACACACACACACATGCAAAGCAACAATACCCTCTCCTGTTAGACATGGCTGCAGGCAGAGGAAAAAATACAGTAACTTAACAAAAAATAAATGTACATTCAATATGTATCCAGGGAAACTTGTAAGGAACAACATTATTGTTTGGTAACGAAACTGCAGAAAACAAATGATTTAAATCTAAAGTCAGTGTTTTGATGTTAAAATACTTTTACCTTCCCATCTTAATATGCAGATACAACTATGAGAAAGTCACATGATAAACAATCATGTCCTATCATGGACTCCAGTTGGACATGATATTGTCTAAGAACTAAATGTTTTATTCATAAATGTGTTATTCACTTATATCCAAAGCAACTTGGAGTCGATTGCTCCAAAAAGTAATTTGGTAACACGGCCAGAAATATTACAATATATACATAACTTGTGCATTTAAATGCGTTTTTTTCTTTCTTTCTGATTCTGTGTTTAGGTGTGGTTTAATACAATTTATCCTCAAAAATGGTGTCTAATAAAAAGAATTAATTCAACTTTAACAATTTAATCATCTGTTAAAATGTCAATATTAAATTACAAGAAAAAAAATTGGATTTTTTGTCAAATAAGGAGCACTTGTATACTCTATCTACAAATTTTTCCTTAAACAATAATACAATGTAATGTTTTATACTTGTAATTATATATGTAATAACTTGTATAAATTCATTTATTATTACGTTTGAGAGGTTTACATTTTACAATAGACAATAGTAATAACATTCTCTTAAAGCAAACATTTATTTTTAACCGATTGTCATGGAGAACTTTGAATTTCCATCAGCTATTCAACCCAATTCTTTCTTGCTAGAACCACTCCTGAACATACCAACCGTCAAGCATGATTTCTTTATTGCTTGAAGTGTTTGGAATATTCAGACACTCTGATAAGTGCTAAGTAAGTAACTCATAGGGAGAAATCTGACAGACCTGGCCCCCTGAGACCCCTCACCTTGAGCTGATGAACTCAAGGAGGTTTTTGACCTTTCTCATCCTGCCTGCTGCAGACCGGTCCACTTCATTAAGGAGAGTAGGGGGGAGGTGAGGCAGTAGCCGAGCTGCCCAGACTGATGCTAGAGGATGTGGAGATGGAGCTCAGGCCAGAGTCGGGCATTTGGAGAAGGATGGTAGTCTGGCATCAGCTCTATTACACCTGCCGAAGACAAACCAACTGCACAAATTATTTTATTATTTCTAAATATATTACTTATTATTTAGTAGAATAATTAAGCACTGTGACCAGAGAGATCATGAAAAACATCTTTGCTTTTAAGTACCTGTGAGGTTGAATCCTGAAGGGAGGTGGGCTTGACGGTCAGGAACTCTTGGCTCGTTCAGCTCACGGTTGCGGAGAAGTACAGATGCTAGGACGGACCACTGATGTTGGTGCCTGGACGACCGCAGGTGGAGAAGTAATTGCTTGCAGGGCTCATAGACATCAGGGTGTGGTGGTCAAAACCTACAAGCACAAATATGCCATAGCAGGACATACAATGTGGAACATTCCCGTGATAATGTGTTAATAAACTACAGTGTGTATGTGTTACCTATAAGGATGGCATGCAGTAGCAGGTGAAGGTATGAGCTCCATTCCACTTTGCCACCGTGGTCTCCAATGAGGTCGGTCAGCAAGATCACAGCCATGTTTACATTGTTTAAAGAATGGCAATGGTCGTCAGCGCTCAAAGGAAGAGAACAACACCGGGCTCTAATTTAGGAACACTGAGTATGTCCTTCCCTGTGCAGGGAGACGCCAGGAGTAGTGGTCTCAGGCAAGGTACTAGACCAGTGGTGACCCAGCAGCCCCCAGTGGGAGGAAATGGGAGGCGGATCTGGCCGGTATGGCTCCATCACTTGAGACGACAGTTAGCATAGACAGCATAGAGTCCTACAGAGAGAAACACATGTTCAGCAATACCATTCAAAAGTTTGAGCACCTGTAATATTTAATGTTTATTTGATCAAAATACAGGAAAATTTTGATTTTAAAATGTATTTATTCATTTGAAGGCAAATGTGCCCACTGAATTGCACGATTCTACTTTAAATCCACACTTTTGGTCTGCCTTCAGACTAAGTATTTTGGTCAGAGTGGAAGCACCCGTCAGAAGTTAAAGGGAGCACGGATCATGCAGTATTGACAGTGAAGTTTAATGTACTCATTTCTCATCTCATAAGATCTCGGAGCATGCTGTTGTAACGGGACTCCCCAGGGTTCGATGGTGCGGTCTGTTCAGATTACTGTTCAGACCAGTGTAGATGTCCAAAATGTGTGTAAACTGTGGAAGGAGATACAGAAAATTACACTCAGGTTATACCTTTTACAACTTTTCTAGTACTTTTGATGGGAAGAAGCAACAAATAATTCAACAACCAAGCGCAGCAATGGCGTGATAATGATTCTTGGTTTATTTTCAGAAATAATTATTTTCAGTTATAACTTTTTTTTTTTTTTTTTTTTTTTTTTTTTAAATGGAACGCATTTCCTAAATCTAGAATCAGTTTACCTGTCCTCCATGTTGGAATCTTTTTTGCTCTCATGCTGTCCATCATGTCCAGGTACCAATGGTGTGGTACTATAGACGCTGTTCCTGAAAAAGCCAATCATTCAAAAGAAATGACAGTGGAAAATGTAATTGCTTCCTTGGATCACATTTATCAGAAACGTTTCTAACAATCGTTTGGGCTCTTTTGAAGTGTTTCTCCTCATCTAATGATGTATAAAGGTCATATTGAGAAATACAAGTGGTCAGAGTGAAGTTAATTTTATATTATACCCGATCTGTAACATGAGAGGGGATCTTGTAAGAAGAAAGTAAATGCTACAGGTAGTAAGGGGGTTATCAAACCCATGAGGTGACAGCTGAGGATACAGGGTCTGGTTAGCTCCAGCTCATACATTAAATCTGACTCCAGCAGCTGCATCGCTCTTATCTCTGCCCAGATATACCACAACCCACGCTTGACCTGCAAAATATTAGGAAACACATAGTCAGAAAACAACAGCATGGAAACAAACTAAGTTAATAAGTGTGTGTTCACACTTGTAGTACGTTCTCAAGGATTTCGGACCAAAAAAGAAAACAATATATTTGGTCCTGTTCTGCTGATCATTCATAGTGGCATTTTTTGACACAGCGAACCCTAAAGATAGCTAAAGCCATAGTGATACGTTCACAACCTGAATGGGTCAGGTTAAATGACGTAGGATTTCGTGACGGGTACTCACCGAAACGCCACAAACAAAAGCTGTGTCTCGGACTTTAAAGCGGCACTGTGCAGACAGATTGGTGTATGACATCACAGTACCACCATTAACTAGATCGGTCTGACTCCAGCGCCCGCTTCAAGTTGAACACACCTAATGCCATCTGCTGGACTAAGCGCGCTCATTGCTGCGTGTACTTTTGATTTTATTTTCACCACCTGCAAACTCACAAAGAGCTCATAAAAGGCACTTTATCTCCTTGTTGCTCCACGTTTGCCCTCTGCTCACTTTGTTTTGGATACACCGCTCGCTCCGCATCGTCAAATCAGGTTTTGCCATAGGTCGCATATTGTTCATTACTTTCTGTTTTTGGTTTTTTGTTTACAAGTATTTGGTCCATTGTTGCGTTCATATTTAATTCGAAAACCGCCACCAGAGTTTGTTTGGAAACCGGACCGAGAACATCTTTGTAGTGGCCTCGGTACGCTTGTTAGGTTGTGCACCAGGGTTCGGATGGCAGAGTTCACACTTACTCCAAAACGAACCGCATTAAACAGAGCAATCGCCGCAACCTGAGTTCGTTTTAAATCAAAAACCCAAACATGACAGAGTGTGAACACACCCTAAGATACATGGCCGAAGTCTCAAGTTCAGCCCCTCTGCTCAAGGATTTTTGAGTATCTGGCCAGGACAGGGTTTCACTCACATAAGGCAGGAGGACTTGTGTTCACTGTTGACTCCCAGACATGCCGATAAGGAAGTGCAGGTGATCTTTAGGTTTTTTGGCCAGCTGTCAGCTAACGTGGGTCCAGACGTTCTCAAATCTCTGACCATGCAAATCAGCCACCATACTGTTAAAATCAGACCATAGTGAACATTCATGCAATGATCACCTTGAAAAATAGGGTTATAATTATTGGATGAATGTGTTAAAACAATATATTGTATATAAAACTCAAAATAAAACTAAGATGAAAAAATGAAAGACAAATTGTATGCATATAGGACACATATATTTAAAATATTATATATTTATAGAACCTGTTCCATAGTCTGCACATAGTCGGACAATGTAGGCATGGTTGTGTTACCTTGCAGTCAGAGAACCATGAGGTTGTTGAGGATCATGGGTTAGTGGCATGTGGTGAACCCCCAGCCCCTCTCCTCTTAGCCAGCGACAGGCTGTCGCACCATCAATCATCTCTCTCTCATTGGGCGTACCCTCTACCTTCCTACCAATGCGACGGAGGTTCCTCTTGACGTTGAGTGTGACAGGCTTGAAGTCCTACAAGCTCAGAATTGTTCACCAGTGGTAGGGAGATAATGCAGAATCCACCTGCCGGGCCACCAGGGTGCGCTGTATGGATTCTCTGAGCTCAACTCTGAGTAAAACAACACCACCAATCTCATTACAAAAACAGTGTTTATGCAGGAGGGAAAAGTTATTACCAAATGTTAGATTTACTAAGCATTATATTTATGCAGGTTGTTGTTATGTACCTGAGAAGGATAGGAAGGGTGAGTTCGGGTAGGTCCGTGCCAGTTCTTCACTGAGCTGGTTAGGTAGGACACTGAGTACAGGTGAGGGAGGGTGAGAGGCTGGAGTCAAGACCCCGTCATGTACGCTGGATCTCCAGTCTTATGGGCGTAACGGAAAACAGTCGTGGGCTCCAGTCGTATCTATTATATAAACTACATGCATAAAACTTATCGATTTGGTACAGACTGTTGGTTAGGGGGTGCGTCACTCACCACGTTAATTTCCCCCCAATTTAAACCCTGAAGTGTGTTCTGACAGCACAGGTAGGTGATGAGGGAAACATGGGCCTTATCAGTTAATGATGGAATTCAGGAGGATATATGCATGAACAACCAAATTAAATATTTACTGTTAATTTAGACAGGTTGGTCAAAATAAAAACATGACTACTGACTTAAGGCTGAATGATTTTTTGGGAAACAAATCTTATTTTTCCGCAAATTTTTCTCTTAAATAATATTTGGTGACTATATTATTGTGTAAGTAACTCCTCCGTTTGCTATGCTTGTGCGCAGGGTTAAGACATGATTTCAACCCGAAAATCATGTCTAAGAAATATATATATATAATATTTTTTTTTTTTTTTTAAGTTAAAAAAAAAAAGAGTCAGAGTGCTGACAGTTAATTTTATCTCAGGCATAGCAATTTCACACAGTTGGGTTTTAGTGGAAACCATTCAATAGTGGTAACTCCATTACAAGACAATAAATAATAGATAACGTTGGTTCGCACTGGCCAGAGGAGAGAATGCTTGGTTTCTCCCAAGTTTTTTTCTCCTTTCTTTCACCAATGGAGTTAGGGTTTCTTGCCATTGTCGCTTTTTTGACTTAGTTGGGGACACTTAATATTTGGCAATAATAATCAACAAAGACTGATGAAGCTTGATGTTTTTAGTTAATGAATCACGTGAATCAACGATGAAAGGACTGTAACTGAAAATTGACTATTTACTATTGTCTTCTTTTTAGAGCCACTTTGCAGCAGAATTGATTTTTGTTGGCAAAGCTGCTTTGGCACAATCTGTATTGTATAAAGTGCTATAAAAATAATAAAGGTGACTAGACTTAATAATAATTATAAAATTATACAAATGAGCATACAAAGTAGACCAGAAAGAAATATACTACTTTAGTAGTAATAGCTATGCTTAACTGGTAAACAAAATTATGATGAGTATTTATGGAGGTTATATATCGTAAAATGATCCTCAATACGATTTTATTACTCAAACTGTCCACCTCTTGGTGTTCTCTCAAGACAGAAAAAGCTTAAGAATCTCTTACTGAGCACTGCAGTAGCTGCATGCGCGACCTAAATAGTGTCTCTGGAAGAGTCTGCAGCTTGTCAAACAGGAGTAAATAGAATTCAGCAGAAACCAACGGTGGTCAGAAATTGGTAATCCCTGCAAAAGACAACAAACACACAATATTCATTTTACCTGAATTATCGACACAAATTCAGTCACATTTACCACAAAGAAAGTGTCGTAGGTACATACCTGTTGTGAAAGACATTGGCGATGGCTCTGAAGCAGCCTGCAGCGACTTCTGCTGTGAAGGGCCAGGTAGCAGCGATCCACCGCCCAGAACATAAGATTGCTCTGGTCTGGGTTCCGCTCCAATAACAACATCACTGCCTCACAACCCAAACTGATGCACCTGAGCACAAACAGCATGCATGTGACAGTTCATAAAAAAAAGTTCATGATTAGTAATGCTAACATGGGCACATGAGTAAAATGCATTTACCTTGCGGTCTTGAGAGTCTAGAATATGTCCAGCCACTTATACAGATACCCATCAGAGGACAGGCCAAACATTATCAGCCACCGGACCCACAACACAGCACCGCAGACCTGGCCTGTTGCAGACACGAATCATATTCCACATTCACTCTATGATAGTGATACTGAATTCTTGTGTGGCAGATGCAAATGTGTGTTTTGTGAGACGGTTACCCTTCAGTGCACAGTACTGGTGTATGTTGATCTGCAATGTTGCGGTCGCGTGTATCGGTCCAGTGGTGTGAACATGATGATGAAGGGTCCAGCCCAATGACTGAAGAGCATGAACAAACTATGTCGCTAAAGTGACTGCTGAGGGAATATACTCCTCCTGCACACTCTGATGCACTGCAGAAAGACAATCATGAGATCAGTTGAAGTTAAATAACAGATTATGAATTTACAGATTAGTGAAATTAACGGCTATTAAAAGTGTACCTATTATGCCATTTCAAATATTGGCGTTCATACATTGTCTAATGTAGCTGTATGTGAATGATCTGCAAAGCTGTAAAGCCCTCAAGTGCACGATAAATAGTTATTGTCTCAAAAAAGAACGAATCGACTCTGAACAGCGTAAACAAGTTGTCAGTAATTCAAATCCCTTTGCATTTTGTTTTGAACAGCTATTGTAGGAGACTCCCCAAACAATATTAGGAACCTTAAAAATGGCATAATAGGGGGGGCACTTTAACACTATGAGTTCTGGGGAAAAGGCACTGTTGCATTTGTACCTGGTACATTCTGTATGATGTTGGCCACTAGGGCACTGAAGTGAGAGCAGGATGTCTCTCAGTGTGTCTGAATCTTTGTCGTTCGTCAGCCTCCAGAAGCTGTGTGGGTGAGATCCACGTATTCCAGCAAGAGTGCGCGTTCAGAGAGTGAGACTCCCCGTCCAGACCACCACTTGCACTGCAAAGACAATACATATAAACATGTTACTTGTTAGGATACCTAAGTTGCTAGCTATGAAATTAGCCTTGGCAACAGGAGTTTAGATATTTTTTTTCCAAATATACTTAAAATCTTAATATCATAATAGACATACTGTTAAACATAATACTACATCTGAAATGCAATGGAAGTGTTCATGACTTCAAGAAAAAACAAAACAAAACAGTTGGGCTGTGAGCACTGGTGGACAAAAATTAAATCAAATAAACAAATCGAGTGGTGGAGTACTTCTCTTATGCTCACCCCAAGGCTACATTTAATTGACCCAAAATAAATTTGTCATTTGTGAAATATTTTCACAGTTTAAAATAAAACGTTTTATATTTTAATATATTTTAAATTGTAATTTATTCCTGTAATGGGAAAGCTGAATTTTCAGCAGCGGGGGGGATTATTCCAGTCTTCAGGGTCGCATGATCCTTCAGAAATCATTCTCATATGCTGATTTGCCTGCTCAACATTTCTATATTACAAATCAGTGTTGAAGACATTTGTGCTGTATTGATATATTTTTGAACTGAGATACATTTTTACTAGTGATTGTTATGACACTTGAAGCTCCGATTTCACATCAAAGCACTGGATCGGAGCTTGATCGTTTTGCCAAAAGCACGTGATTTATGAGGTTTGAAGCGGTCGTTCGTCTGAAAAACACGCAACTGCTTCAACCGTTTCCTTGAAGTTATATCACTTTATGTGTTAGCATTGTTTGTTTTTTTTTTAATATCGCAATTAAATATTTAGCTCAAATGAACTTTGCCTATGAAATAAACAGGACTAAGGCACAGAGTTAAAATAAACAGATCGCAGATTTTATTTATGAATTGATGTTTCATTTATTTTAGTTCCAGTACAACAACACAAATGAATGACTTTGACAATGACCGTTTTTTATATACAATAAAAATAAAACAAAAAAAATCTGTTGTAGAACCAGGATGTGAAACTAACAGGCTGTAATGGGAACAGAACTCCGGGGAGGTGTTATTCATTTTTATGACCACTAGATGGCCACAACAAACTGTGTTGAAAGCTTGAGTAAATGAACTTTTGTTGAAAAAAAAAAACAAAAAATTCTGATAAAATTGTGTTGGAAAACGGGTTCAGAACGCGTCACTTCACCAGCACTAATATTTACTGACCCCAAACTTTTGAACAGTTAGTGTCCATGTTGTGAGTGTGTGAGACTTACATCTGACTGCTGACTCCAGAATCGGCCAGCAGCTCAAAAATCCGGACCAGCTGGACTCTGAGAATGTCACGACGCCGGCGTCGCTTCATGTTCGCAGAGAAAAAAAAAAAACACAAGGATCCATAATTTGTTTAGACCGGCATCTGTATTATGAATAGATGGACAAAAAGCTGCATTTGAATGGTCTAGTGGAACATTTATCCATGAGTCCTCACAGGCATGGATTCCATGACAGGAGTCAAATGTCAAAATGTGGTCTCAATCACCTATGGCCTTCTCTCAAGTGCCTCTTAATGATGGGGTTTTAATTCCTCCAATAGCTCTCTGTAAGACACACCACTGGGGTTAAAATGCAATTACACACAATACAATAACATTTGTATTATACATGTAAAAGCATATTTTGTCGTTTGTTTCTACTTTTTTTTCTGAGCTTTGTCAGGTGATCTTAAGACGTACCTGAAGGCAATAGGGTTGGTCCGGCCAAGCCCAGAACGAGAGACTCAGTGCTGTCCATGCTCTCAGAGCGCATCCATGGGAACCACATTGCTTGAACAAGGACAAAGGGGGACGGGGATGGGGGTGGCAAAAGAAAACGGAATGCTAATGATATGCAAATAGACAAACACATGCTACACAAACTTTCAATCCATTTCAAATATGGTTGTCCCAAAAATCAAAGCAATGTGCAAAAATTTCACATTTAACTATACTAATTATTGCATCTGACACTAGAGCTAGGGTAGGGTGCTATGACCTCGACCTTTGAGTCGTAACTATATCCGCTGTCTGGGGTGGATGCCAGCCGTCTCAGGTGGGGAGCAGCGGACAGAGCCGGGGGCCGATGAGGATGAAGATGTGGAAGAGGTGGCAGAGCTGCAGCAGAGGATTAGGTAGTTCCTCCAAAGGCCCACATATGAGTCACTGCTGCTGCTCATGCTGTTCACCTTCTTAGCATTGATCGGGCTGCTGCAAGGTCAAAGGTCACACAGGAAAGTCACATAATCTGACAACAATGGCAAATATAGACTAAGAACATTTTTTGTACACTACTAGAGACACATTTGAATGTAAACACATACTTGATGTCGACTTGTGGCGAGAGCAGCTGAAGGCGTGTGGAGGCAAAGACCCAGGCGTAGCTCAGCGCAGTGGGGCAGTGCTTGGGCAGGTTTGTTCTTGCCGCAGGTAACTAGACAGACTGATGACCCAGGGGTCCGACCCTTGAGTCACGTGGGCAAACCCCAGATGTGGGAGGGGCTTACCACATCAAACTGATGGCTGATGGGGGAGATGAGCTCCACTCTGCCAGAGTCTGAAGGTCTATTCCACTGGGACAGTACAGTAGATTCGTCTACAGTGAAAAGGGACAAAAAAAAAAGATAACCCTGATATAGTTTGATTTTTACTTTTTGGGTTTGGGGGCAGAAGATTTCTAACCATTTCAGTCTGGAGGGGATAGCAACATCCAAAAACACATAATGTTCTGCATTCCCTCACCTGATCGGCCCCAGTAAGGTGAATAAAGCTCTCAAGGACTGAAGCACTCAATCTGTCCATCACGTCTATAGCCAACTCCTCATCAGCCCTGAGAGAGAGAAACAAGGCACAGCAATGAATTTGGAGTGGAAACAAAATGTCACCACATGTAGGTGAATAACAGGAAGTCATTTAGAGCAGATGGTTACCTTAGCGATGCCGAGGGCCGTGTGCAGTGATCGGACTTCTTTGAGGACAGTGACAGCGAGTCTGCGTGTTGCTGGTCGACAGCTGCTGCACAGCACGACCAGAGCCAGACCCTCCACCACATGCAGAACCGTCCAGAGAGGAGATCGCTCCAGAGGGAGAGATGGGCTCTAAAAATCATTTTAAAATACAAGTTAAAAATGTATGATAAACTACAATAAAAATATCAAACACATACACTACCGTTCAAAAGTTTGGGGTTGGTAAGACTTCTTTAATATATATAGTAAAAACGCTAATATTGTGAAATATTATTACAATTTAATAAATATATAAATAAAATTATTTGATAACTATTCTATTTAAATAGGTTTTAAAATGTAACATATTGCTGTGATGGCAAAACTGAAATTTTCAGCAGTCATTATTCATAAATCATTCGAGCATGCCGATTTGGTGAATAAGAAACATTTCTTATTATCAATGTTGAAAACAGTTGTGCAGCTTAATATTCTGTGAAAACCGCAATATATTTTTTTCAAGTTTTTTTTTTTTTTTTTTTAAATCATCAGTTCAAAAGTACAGCATTTATTAATATATAAAAGTCTTTACTACTGGCACTTTTGATCAATATAATGCATGCTTGCTGAAAGAAAGTATTAATTAAAAAAAAATTATTTACTAACAAAACTAAATTTTCTTAGTACTGTATATTTATGTTGTTGTGTTATGTTATGTTATGTTATGTTATATTATATTACATCATATCATAACAGTGTTTTTTAATCCTGCTCTTGGGGACCCCCCTCTGCACATTTTGCATGTCTCCCTTATTTAGCACACCTGACTGAGTGTGTCAGATAAGGGGCAGGACCAGGATTAAGAACCACTGTATTATATTCTAGAAAAAACGTTATGTTGCGTGTGTGCACCTGTGAATCATGGCTGCGGCTGCTGCTCTGTACTGCCTGTCTCCACTGTATGATGAGCTGCAGCAGCATCTTGACAGCGTTGTCCAGTAGCGTGGGGTGAATGTCAGTCACCTCCCTCGCAATGAAATACACAAAACCAGACAAACACATCCTCTCTCCAGTCTGGGAAGTCCACCATCAGAGCCTGCAGACTGGTGAACGCCAGACCACGCAGCTCCTCATCCATATGGATGGTCAGTCTGGACGGGTGGGAAAAAGAAAGAGTCATTGTTTACAGAATGCAATAAATAAATACCATGCATCATCATCTTCATAACAGCATCATGCGTCACCAGAACCACAGAGAGGTCATGTGGGTAAAGGTGACATACGAGTTCTGACTGCATGTGATTACGACTTCACAGGAAGTCTGACTCCGATTGTGGTTGATGTACAGGAAGTCATGAATACATGGAAATTAGCAAGTCATATTAGTCTATGGGTACTTTTCTGAATAAGTGTGATAACTGTGTTTGACTCATACCCCTAAAGTAAACACTTGGTATGAGAAGACCTTTGAGTTACTCTGTGTTGAAAATCCTCATTCCTAATTGTGGTTTTACAGGCAATTAGCTTTATATAAAAAAAACTTTAAAGACTAAACATTTTGGAAATATGCAAACATGAAAAAGTGAACCCGGACCATGTTGAACTCACAATGCACTGTAGCAATCAAGAGCAATCATGCACTGTAGCAGGAAAATATGTAATAACTAAAATGTGATAACTGGCCTGTTGACATTTAAACTGAAAAAATTAAAAAAAACAATCAATACTGAATCAACTTGACAGGTTCTGAATCAGAATCAAATCATGAAATTCGAATCCAGTGAAGTGAATGGTCAGTAGGGAATAAATGTAACTGTTCTCTAACAACAGAACTAGTGAATTGGAGAATGGCTGGAGTTTTCTTGAGGTGAGGAATGAGGGTTGACATGAGGGTCACAGGTCATTACTTGGCCAGTAGCTCAATGAGATCCTGTCTGCTCATGCCGTCTGGGATTAGTCTGGGAATAGCAGCTACACATGTCCGGAACAGATCAATCTTCGGTTTACGCTCCCCACTACAGCAGAACACAAACATATATTAAACACAACTAAAGCCAAATAAACACACCATTTTCATACCATTTTAAAAGTTCAAAAGTCTTATATCATATTTATGAAAATAAAATCTCAAGAAACTAACGTGATCATGTCCTCTGGCTCTTTGTTGGACATCTGAACGTTGGTCATGCTCATGGATCGTCCCACCTCTTTATCCAGATGCCTCAGGATGTTGTCTAGGGCCTTCCTAACCTGAGGGTAATACAGAGACATACCTACACAGACAAAACACACACAAAACAAAAAGAACAGCTTAGCTCACACGCAAAATCTAGTACAAGAATGGGAAAAATGTTACAATAGACTACATACAGAGGCATTTTCCTCGATCTCTAAACAATGAGGCCAGATAAATACACCACTATTTGAACTAATGGGCATGTAATGTGTTTCACTGGAAAGGCAAAACAAACCATTAAAAATATAAAGTCAAATTCAAGTATACTGTCCACACAGATAAAAATTAAAAAGGAAGGGACCACAATTACACAATTTTCTTACTTAAAAACACAAAAAAGTACTTGGCAGAAAGTCCCAGCTTTGTTTATGTTGAAAGCTCAATGAGGACAGCACATGCTCCAGGAATCACAATTATGTTAAAAATTAACTAAAATTAACCAAATGCTTTAGGGTTGGGAAAGGCTGAACTTAGGAATATGTTCTTTTTGGAGAGATGTGTGGGAACTGTAAGGGTCCATACCGATGACCTTGGCTTCCTCGTCTGTGAGAGTGGTGTTGAGGAAGATCTTTTTGACTCGCAGTGTGTTGCCTGAGGGTAAGATGACACCTGTAGTGGGCATGGGCGGCTCGCCGTCCTTCTGTTGTAAGCTGTCAGCTATTACCAGGAAGGCCCGCAGACCAATATTCATCCTCTTACAGAGAGACAGATCAGAGACAGATAATTAGTTTCTATGCACAATATTTTTTAAGTTTCTTTCACAATAAGTTTCTTTCAAATATTTGAATGGCTGGTAGATTATGTGAATGTCTTCACACACCTCTGGATTAATGGTGAAAGTCTTTTGGGACTTGCCAACACACAGCAGGTCATAGATGATCTCTTTCATGGCAAAGTCCAGCCGTTCCTTTAGAGAGGGAAAAAACAAATATGCCACAAACCAATGAAAACCAATGCGAATAAATCAAAACCACTCTCCCAAATGTTCATTTTGATAATTTTACCTTTATTATAAAATAATAGAGAGTAGGTGGTAAAGTGGATAGGGATTGGGACAAAAATGAAGGCTGGACGTGAACCTGAGCTATTCTTAAATATGTTTTGAGTTATTTTGTTTGTTTGTTTTTTTTTTACCTGAGCAATAAACTGAATGATCTTAACAAAGATGTTGAGGGGTGTGTCCTGGGCACCACGCTGCGAGAGCCCTTTGGGAAAAGTGCTGTTACAATACTGAGGAGACGACTGTGAGGGAAAAGAGATAATGTGAAATGTTATATACCCATATAAACAAGAAGAATCTGACAATTTGCATATATTTGTATGCATCTTAGAGAGGTTTACCTTCTCAAATAATGGTATGTTTGTGGATAGGGTTAGTATTGAGTGAATGTATTCCTAGTGTATGCAATTTTTGTAAATCTGTATGATTATGTCCCACCTCTGTGTGGTTGTGTTGCTCTCACACTTGATCCTGATGATATAAACCCAGAGCAGCCGGTAAAGAGACTCCAGTGCTACACGAGACATTTTGGGATCTTTGTTCTAAAAAGAAAGAAACAAAAAACACTCAGACAACAAGAACTCATGACATGAGCTCTAGAAACTGTACTAGAAACTTTGGAACTGTAATTTTTATAGGGTGTAGTGGACTTTAATAACAACAAGCAACTCTGGTGATGTATTTATTGCTGATTTATGTGAGACCAGTGGGGCCAGTGAAAGGGCAAGTGGCAGTGAAAAATCTTTGTTAAAAAAAAAAAAAAATTTTTGTGGATTTTTACAAACACATTGCTTTAAAGTGGCTTTACAGAAAACAGGGTCTTAAAAAAACCCCAAGTGAGTCGAAATGACCTCCAAAAACAACCCAGAAAATATGCTAGATTCATTCATAAAGAGCTGCTGCTTCATCTGTATCATGATGGGTGATCAATAGCTCACCTGCTGCTCGTGACGAGCTAAGGAGGAATATGACGCACTGGGCTCCATTTACAAGCCAATAAGAGCTGTTATTTCTGCTTTAACTGCATTGATGCACAGAGATGACTCATAAATCAGCTGTTCAGCAGAAGCAATGGATGATGAAAGAGGGATTCATAAAAACCCTGCTAATGAATCTGTGATTAACACATCATGGCTCGTTCAAATCGAGTCACAGACTAAGCAGTTGTCTCTCTCACTGTTTCTGCAACTCTTTCTCTCTCTCACACAATGTTAATCAGACTACAGTAAAGAGCATTAAGCAGGGTGTAATGATCAACACTCACCATAAGGGGCGACATGATTGCATGGTTTGCTGTGAACATCAACTACATAGAGTAAGTATAGGAGCACTAGTACAGTGTGAGCTCCTTAGTGTCTTCCATCAGCAAGGATGCCATTTCTTTATTGAATTATCAGCAATATATTTTTCCACTCTGGCCTAATGAGTCTGCAGGTACATTTCAACTTCTACAGAGAAAGACTGTGATCTGCAGCATCATGGACATTCAAACTGATGGTCAAATTATAAAGCCATAATTTCCATAACTTTCCAGAAGTGCATTGCTGTCAAACTTTGCTACAAATTTGCTTGCAATATTTAAATTTAGGCCAAGAGTTGAATCTGGTCCCCTTACGGGATAAAATCAAATCACTAGGCTAGAAAGTCACTTTAATAATTAACATTTTACAAAATAATAATAATAATAATAATAATAATAATAATTTATTCTATATTTTCACCTACATATTTTTGGAAATGTATAGTAATAAAAATACTTTTTTAGCATGCTAGTTTTTGCATGATTTAATGCTGCCTCAGATAAAAGATTCCTGATGCCCTAAATGGTGACCACAGAAATGATAAAGTCTATCTTCATCAATGACTCCTTGATACTGGGTGTGAATTCTTGAGGACAGCAGGAAAGTAATAAAGCTAATTTAGCATTGTTTCCTCTATGGACAGCCAAAAGAGTCAGGAGTCTCAAAAAGCCCATGTGGAACATGTCAATTACATGACCTCTGAGCTCCCTTGTGGGTAACCATGGTAACTCACCTGCAGGGTTTCAATCTGCTTACGGATGCTGTTGTTTGACGGCATCTGGAGCCAATAAACGTGCAGGGGAAACAAAAAAAGATGACAAAGGACAGGGGGTGACGGTGATGGGGAAGACATGCAGGTTAGAAAAAGAACAAGAGACAAACTTACAAACAAAACAAAGCTTTGTGCTACAACAACATGCAAAACAAAGAGCAGGGTGCATGGGATTTAATATTTCAGTGTTAGATTCCCTACAGAATCAACACATTTCAACATTTATCTATACTTCCTTAAGGAATGAAAATGTCCCATTAGACAAAAGCTTCTAGGAAGCTCATTTTTGTTAATTGACTTCATATAGGTGATGTGCTGATGAAGATGAAGAGTTTCTGATGAGTGAGAAGACAAACAGCAGGAATGAAATAAAATAAAACGAAGTAAAATTAAAAACAAAAATGGGAGGCGGGATTAGTGCATGCAAATGGCTGATTACAAGCGAGATGGATTGTGAAGAATGTAGTCAGATTAGACGCCACATATAACAAGGATTCCACTCTGACTAAAGTCTGTTGGCCAGGGAAGACAAACTACAGCAGGGTTAGAACAGACGGGGAGCAGACAGACGAGCAGAACTGTAAATGGGACCCATGGATCAATTAGGAGAGGAATTATCCACCACTGAGACTACAAATCCCATAATCCTGGGCTCAACTGGCTAACAGACCACTGAGGAAAACTTTTCTGATCCTGAAATGTAAGACGTGGCCTAAAGTGGATTTGGAATAAGATTCACACACTACAGTCCAATTCTGATCCATTCCTGATCTAGATTAACGGAAAGTGAGTAAAGGATTTAATCGGTACTGCAGAGAGTTACATAGAGTTTGATTACTCATTTATAAAATCACCACCACTGAATCAAATCATCACGGATCAATCCTGAAGATTCACATGATGAAGTTGCATAGATTGGAAGGAAACTCAATCATTGTGGAAAGGGAAACCAAAAAATGATCACTTCCTTGTATTTGAACCAGCGACAATGAAAAAGAACGTGGACAAGACACACACGGTTTTGAGATATGACTGAGAAAGAGTGGATGACACAGGTATAATTAACTGAACAACAAAAGCAAGAGGCATTTTTCAGAAGTTGTCTATAACACCACACCTTTCTCCAATATTATGTATGTGAACCAACCCACAAACAGAATGAATTTTTATATTGAATCACCAAACCTGGCTCCAGGCTTCAGAATCTGTATGCATCAACAGCACATTTTATTCTGTTTGGTTTTTGCAGTGCCCAAACCACATTTGACAGAAATGTAGGATTTGTAGCTACTTTTTATAGCTACTTGTAAGCTGCATTTTCTATGGTGCAACCTCTGTGAAACTGTCAGCTCTAGTGTCCCCCCCCCTCCCAAAGAATATCACCAAGCTAAAGTAAACAATCTGTATTCATTCCACTGTTAGAAAACGTTACCTTTAGGTGGGAAAGGCAGTTCTGAAGGAAGATGTGCCAGTTATTGAGAAAGAACTGCTTTTGACTAACACACAGCAGACATGTGACCAATGGATACAATGCCTGGGGAGAGAGACAGACACAGAAAACTCTGAAAATATATCAAACAAGAAAAAAATGAACACGGTGATTCAAAAATCGGACATTGCAACTTCTCTCATGCACATGACAAGGAGAGCTAGGAAAGATTTACAGCGAATAACAACTATTTACCACTCAATACTACTGACAAAGCAGACAATAAAAGATTTGAAATACAAATGCAAAAATCTTATGGCCCACTTTCATGATAGTTTATGGTACTTTTTAAAACTTCAATGCTTTGCAACTGCATGGAAAAGGGCCACAGATAGAATCAGCTAAACTTTTAGTGTTCCACAAAAAAATGTCAGCCTTCTGGGTGGCAGAATGATCTAGGCTACAGAGATTGTGGGAAAGTATGTATCAAAGCAGAAAAGGACTGTACCAGTGAGTGCTTCTTTCTTGAGCTGAGGTCAAAGGTTGTCTGGTAGAGCATCTCTACGAAGTTCTTCAGGCAGGGCACATTCACTTCATTCTTCACCGCCTTCCAAAAGCACACAAGCACAAACATATGAATCCTCATGCTGAGCTACACCCGCTCGGAGCACAACAGCACACAAATCACTCAGAGCTATTCATCTTGACAATGCCAAATGAAATACATTTCAATTGTGTTTCTGTAGCAACTCATTCCACAAGCTCCACCTCAAACCACTTGACAAGACATGTACCATCATGAACTCTCCAGAAGAGTCACTGAGCCTCTGTCAAATGATCTGGATACAAACACACTGTTTCAAAGAGCGATCGGTGTGTGATTGGTGTAAAACAAAAGAGAGTAGAGTTGGATGATTTTGCTTAAAGACCAGGTGCAGTTTTTTTTTGATCTATCGTCGCTCTGATTCAACTCCATCAGACACACAACCAGCTCGATTTTAGGGTTTAAACACAGCATGAACTTCTCGAAGTACTGATTATGCTTTAATGTCTGTGACATTAAAAATCAGTTATGGGTGCAAAAGGAAAAACAAAGGGACTGGAGAGTGTTTACAGATAGCACATATTCTGATTTGAATTAATGGAAAGTTGTGTAATGTTCTGTGTTGCCATATTGTGAAATACCGCTAATTTAAATCAGAGTTGATGAAGCAATGTGACAATTTAGTCAGAATGCATTAAATTTCTGGAGTATGCATGTGAAATTTGGCTCATAAGAATGATATTATCTAATTTAAATAAATGGAGAGCTCTGCGGTACTTACAGCAGCTACAGGGATGAGGATCTCAACAAACAGGCCAGCCAGTGCATGTTTGATATCTTTGTCCTTCACCTCCAGGAAATACTGAGCACATTCCTGCTTCACCGACAGAGACACACAAAACAAAACATTTAATTAATTCATGCAAATCTGCGCAATAAACATTTCAGAGAAACTCATAAATGTAGTTTTAGTAACTGAAAAGGATGCACCACTATTAAAACTTTTGTAAGGAGTGCACACTCCCACATGGTAGTTTTAGAAATATGAGGTCTGCAATAAAATACAGCATCGCTTTGCAGCTATTGGCTCAATAAAAATCTCTGGATTACAGTGCTTGCTAAGTGAAGCACATATTGAGTGCAGGACTTCACTGCCTATAACTGGCTAATGTAAAGGAATTGCTCCACACAGTCCTGCTGGCAAAGGTAGGGCTAACACATTGAGACTGTTACTCAAGAGGTTTTATGAGGCATGACTACAGAGAGCTCGCAAATAAAAACAAAAGAAGTACTGTCTGAACGACAATATAGTAGACGAGACTCAAAATGTATTGACAGTGATGATGTGGCACATTCAACCAACACGGAACAAAATAGGGCCTAAAATGTTGAAAACATTATTAACAGCATTTATTTATCATTTATATATCTTTATTTTTTTCAACAAATTGTCCTTTCAAAAAGGTGGATAACTTTGCTTAACTCAGAATAATCAAACTAAATTTCTGACCCTTCATTGAAAGTCAAGCATGTTTGAGCTATTGCTGACCATATTTGATAAGCTATATGTAAGTATGCTGATCAGTATTTTTACCTAATCTGTTCATCATAAATTTAGCATGTCTCATCAGAAGACTTGGATTAAACTGCCCAATTCATATGGATATCTTTTACAATGTCTTCATGAACTTTTTAATGCGTCAAAAATTTAAATATCTTCATATGTACTTTGAAGATGAATGAAAGTCTTACAGGTTTGGAACAGCATGCAGTTGAGTAAATGATGACAGAAACCTTTACATGTACAGTACATGTCTGTGTTTGCATGTATCTCGACCTGCATGAACTGGGGAAAGAAGCTTCAAAGTCCTCAACGGGGTACATTTTGACTCTGAAGAACTTCATGCCCATGATGAGGCTGATGATGCTCTGCACCACATGAGGACTTTGCTCCTTCAGCCTCAGTTCCTTCAGCTCTGTGATGAACTTCTTACGCACAGCCTGGAACCTGCACACAAACACATAATTAAAGAGAAATTCATTCAAATTTTGTAATTAGATGTCTAGTCTATTCGCACAACAAGTTTCTATCACGTGCTCAACAAATATGTGTAGGAGCCTTCAACCAAAACTTAACATGTCACATAACAGGTTGAATAAAGACTGGCTTGTTACTGTCTGTGGGCCATATTTACAATTTTTTGTAAAAAGTAAAAACATCTGATCCAAGCAAGCAAGGGACCACAGTCAGCACATCATGCCTTTTTCATATTATGTAAAATGGCCTCGGGACAAAAGTGGCTTTGCACAGGAAATCATGAACTGGAGGGGAGGTTGAGCACTGTGGTAAATCAATTTCAGGCCCCTGACTATTACAGCACTGGGCTAAATTACATTATAGCTTAGTTTCATGTAGCTGTGAGTCTTAGAGTGTGGTGAGCAGAGAATTAGGTGACACTAAAAGCGTCGGAAGACTGTACAAAACATCTGTATTTAACTCTAGGCAAGTTAGTTTGACAGAATATGAGGGGTTTGAGGGCTTTGTTAACTCTGATCTGAGATCTGAATGGTGTGCTAGCATCAACTTCATACTTCTGCTTTATGTGACTTTACACTTTACGTAATTGATGTGATTTTTGATTTTGATGTTGTGTTTGAATGATGTTCTTGCTTCTGCCATGGAAAAGTTAATTTATTTCAGTAATTCAACTCAAATTGTGCAACTTATTGTATTAAATAAATTCAATGCACACAGACTGAAGTAGTTTCTCCTTGGTTCTTTTAATTGTGATGATTTTGGCTCAAATTGAACAAAAACCCACCAATTCATCTCAACAAATTAGAATACTTCAAAGAATACTAAGACCAATACATTTTTAGTGAATTGTTGGCCTTCTGGAAAGTATGTTCATTTACTGTACATGTACTCAATACTTGGTAGGGGTTCCTTTTGCTTTAATTACTGCCTCAATTCAGCGTGGCATGAAGGTGATCAGTTTGTGGCACTGCTGAGGTGGTATGGAAGCCCAGGTTTCTTTGACAGTGGCCTTCAGCTCATCTGCATTTTTTGGTCTCTTGTTTCTCATTTTCCTCTTCACAGTACCCAATAGATTCTCTGTGGGGTTCAGGTCTGGTGAGCTTGCTGGCCAGTCAAGCACACCAACACCGTGGTCATTTAATCAACTTCTGGTGCTTTTGGGCAGGTGCCAAATCCTGCTGGAAAATGAAATGAGCATCTTCAAAAAGCTGGTCAGCAGAAGGTAGCATGAAATGCTTTAATAATTTCTTGGTAAACGGGTGCAGTGTCTTTGGTTTTCAAAAAACACAATGGACCAACACCAGCAGATGACATTGCACCCCAATCATCACAGACTGTGGAAACTTAACACTGGACTTCAAGCAACTTGGGCTATGAGCTTCCCCACCCTTCCTCCAGACTCTAGGACCCTTGGTTTCCAAATGAAATACAAAACTTGCTCTCATCTAAAAAAGAGGACTTTGGACCACTGGGCAACAGTCCAGTTCTTCTTCTCCTTAGCCCAGGTAAGACGCCTCTGAGGTTGTCTGTGGTTCAGGAGTGGCTTAACCAGAGGAATACGACAACTGCAGCCAAATTCCTTGACACGTCTATGTGTGGTGGCTCTTGATGCCTTGACCCCAGCCTCAGTCCATTCCTTGTGAAGTTCACTCAAATTCTTGAATCGATTTTGCTTGACAATCCTCATAAGGCTGCGGTTCTCTCAGTTGGTTGTTCATTTTTTTCTTTTACTCTTTTTCTTTCCACTCAACTTTCTGTTAACATGCTTGGATACAGCACTCTGTGAACAGCCAGCTTCTTTGGAAATGAATGTTTGTGGCTTACCCTCCTTGTGAAGGGTGTCAGTGATTGTCTTCTGGACAACTGTCAGGTCAGCAGTCTTCCCCATGATGTGTAGTCTAGTGAACCAAACTGAGAGACCCATTTTAAAGGCTCAGGAAACTTTTGCAGGTGTTTTGAGTTGATTAGCTGATTGGTATGTCACCATATTCTAATTTGTTGAGGTGAATTGTGGGGTTTTTGTTAAATGTGAGCCAAAATCATAACAATTAAAAGAACCAAAGACTTAAACTACATCAGTCTGTGTGCGCTGAATTTATTTAATATATGAGTTTCACAATTTGAGTTGAATTACTGAAATGAACTTTTCAACAACATTGTAATTTATTGAGATGCACCTGTATATGACTGAACTTATTTCTTGAGTGTACATAATTTTTAACATTGTCAAGTGAATATTTAAAATGTGCAACAAACCACAAAAAGTACACTGTAAGCTCATTGTGGTTTTGGGACGAATTTGAACTCACTTGGACTGGGCAAGTACTCCAATGACCTCAGCGTAGAGGTCAGCGATGATGTGCACATTACCAGTGTTGGGGCCTGAGTACCTGTCAAACACACCATGACAATCCGTAAGACAAGCCATTCTACACAGAATCAAGAAAATATTGGTTTGTAGTCCATTTATTACAAAATTACATTTCAGCTGTTAA
This sequence comes from Cyprinus carpio, assembly GCF_018340385.1. NCBI lineage: Eukaryota > Metazoa > Chordata > Actinopteri > Cypriniformes > Cyprinidae > Cyprinus > Cyprinus carpio. The sequence goes on along the minus strand of NW_024879352.1, from coordinate 750,187 downwards.
GTATGGGGTCAGTAACATTTTTATTTTTTAAAGAAATTAATACTTTATTCAGCAAGAATGCATAAAATCGATCAACAGTGACATTAAAAACAATTACAATGTTACAAAATATTCCTATTTCAAATAAATTCTGTTCCATTGGACCTTGTAGTCATTAAAAAAATTCTGAAAAAAAATGTAACCTAGTTTCCACAAAATGGTATTTTGATGATAATTATAAATGTTTCTTGATTAACAAATCATCTTATTAGAGCGATTTCTGAAGGATCATGTGACACTGAAGACTGGAGTAATTGCAGCTGAAAATTCAGCTTTATGAACACAGGAATACATTATATTTCAAAATATTAGAACAGAAAACAGCTATTTCAAATTGTAATAATATTTCAAAATAGTTTTACTGTATTTTTTAATTAAATAAATGCAGCCTTGGTGACCTACCCCAAACTTTTGAACAACAGTGTATATACATAGAAAATGGTGTAATGCACATGATGCAATTTAATTCTAAGTAGTTTCAGAAATCACACACTTGTGTGTCTGACATTAGGTTTGCATTTGTCCAGGGTACGTCTGTAGAATTTGCATAGAAAAGAATGTGTTTGCGTATGCATACTCACACCCCTCTTTGTGTTTAAAGTGCTTGAATGCCAGGTTAAGGACTTCTTGTACCAAGGCGTCTGGCACAGGATGAACGGGGGATCTACAGAAACCATTTCATCAACATCAACTCTGATGTAAGGGTCACTGTTTTACTTCAGGATCCTTGATATACTGTTAGCAAGTCTATGCATGTTAATGCCACACAACACACCTAACTCTGACTTCAGAGGGACACCACACCTAAGCAATGACCACAAAACCTCACCTGTTTCAAAACTTCCACTGAAACTAAACAAAAAATGAAGTCTATGGCTAAGTCCCTTCGCTCCAGTAGGTAGTCTTTATCCCGATGCTGTTCATCTCTAAAGAAAGAGATCAAAAGTACAGGATTCACAAGTTAGTATAAAAGCACATTTTATTAACTCCAGATAAAACGTCACAAGACAGAGGCACAGCATATGCATCTGCTGAATCTCTTGCTAAAGAAAAGATAAAGAGCAACATATGATGATGTGTATTTGCATGTCTGCCCACCCTTTGGACTTGGTGCTGGAGCGAGGTCTGTACTCGTACGACTCGTCTTCTGTCCCGCTCTGTCTTCTGTACCAGTCAAACAACGTCCGCAACAGCGAAGGCAAACAGTGTTCTGCTATGGAGCTCATAGAGCTTATTAACTGTAAACACACACACAAACACAATAATACAGCTCAGTGACACACTCTTCATGTGGGTTAAACACAATGTGAAATCAAATATTTACTAAATATTAATAAATTAATTGATCTATTAAAGGAATAAAATGCATGTTTTTGATCTTATAATGAATGAATCATCCATGCATGTTACTTTTTTTATCTTGTCATATTTAATTGAAATGTTATTTAGATCTGAATCTGTTTCAACTCAGATTACATGGAACGATAATAAATAATAAATAAATAAACTGAAATAATAAATACTACATGGCGATGGGGTTGTTGTGCATGATTCATGTTATTTCAAGAAGAAAAAAAACCTTTCATTAAAATGTACAAACTTTCTCCACCTCTGTAATATTGGCTATTTGTAGCACAGCCTCTAATTCTGAAAGTCATTTTGTTTTGTCTGTAAACCCTAATGAGTTAAAAACCACTGTCAAGTTAATTGAAGAGAAATAACTAAACAGAGAACAATACACAAATGCATGAAAATAGAGAGACAACGGAAGGGAAGCAAGAAAGATGGCAGCAATTTTTGAGTGCAGTCAGGTATTGATCTGTCCTATAGTGAGGGCAGGATGGGTGTAGGATGATACTTCCAGTGGTTACTCAACCTTTTACTGCAGTAACCCAGCACCAAGCATTTCTCCCTCTCTCTCTCTCACACACACACACACACACACACACACACACACACACACACACACACACAGTTATGGCAGCAGAGTAGATGTGTGAGGGATAGTATAGTTCACTGTGGTGCAATTCAGCAGAGCTGATCTCTTTGCAGTCACAACACATCACTGACTGAACATGCATTTTTGAGACTCGGCACAGGCAAATCCAACAGCCAAATCAGTGTGTGCGTGCTAGCGTTCAAAAAAAAAAAAAAAAGGACTAACGCACAGAGTGATTTTGTGCTTGTTATAAAGTGAGATGTTCAGAAGTACACTGGGATCCAAAAGTCTTGAAACCATTCATGCAAATTCTTCTATTTTACATTTTCTAATTTAATACATTTTTCATTCCATCTTATATCATAACAATTTGAGTGAAACGGTTGAATGAAAAAAAATAATGATGAATTTCATAATGTTGTTATATTTGGATTGCTTTTTTTTTTTTTGCACACAAGCTGCATAAATTCCTCACATTTGTGACAAACATTTACATTTATTCATTTAGCAGCAGTGTTGTTATCACTAACTAAAACAATTAAAAATGGGTTTCCAATAACTGCAATAAAGCTAAATAAACTATTGACATTACATGAAAACAACTTAATCTAAATGTTGTCTTGGCAATTAACTGAAAATAAGTTGGACTATTATTAAAACTAAAACTAAAATAAAATAAAGCTAAATAGAAATAAAAAACTAATAATAAAAATGACTAAGCTTAAATAAAATTACTAAAATTTAAAAAGGAAAACTGAATACTATAATAGTATATAAATACTAAAACAACACTGTTTAACAGATGTGAAAGAACTTGCTAACAAGGAACATCACAGGCAAATCATCAAACCTGATCATCATGTTCTCCAACACATGATCAGCACAGATCTTGAGCTTCAATGGAAGAAAGAACATCTGACCCTCTGTACAAAGAGTCACAAGCTCACAAATTCACTCATTTCATTAGTGATTTCAAATCTGGAATACATTATTCAATTTAAGTCAGGATGTTTCTTTGTTTAAAAAAAGCTTCAAAGTCCCAGAACTTTGACAAAAAAAAAAAGAAGTTTAGTTTATTTCAAAACTGCTTATAACCATGTTTAAATTTGATTTTGATTCCCAGACTTTTAGACCTCACTGTATACGAGGCCTGAATCAGGTAAGTGTGTTTGGGACAGGATGATGTATGTGGTTAAGGAGAGTTATGTAACTGCTCTCCCGGCATTCATGGCACTTGGCAGACACACTCCAACACCCTGAACTGATATATTTACACACACACACACACACACACACACACACACACAAATATACACCAAAACTCTGTTCAGTCTAAAGTGTAGAGACACACAGACACAAATTGCAGTGATTTTCTGCATACAGAGCACATTCTCACTGTCTGTTCCTCCTTTCTCTCACACACAAGCCTGATGGCACTGACTGGATCCATTGCAGGATGAGGTCTCATTTGCTTTGCGTTTTGCTAAACAAAGCATTTTGCTGCAGCTCTGCTGTTAAAGGATCTGCGCTAATCAGAAATGAGTGATGTAGAGTGAGAGAAAGAGAGAAGAGGACCGAAAAGTAGGATGGGAAAGAGATATACTACACGTATTTCTAATTATTAAATTATGAAATAAGACATATATATACTAACCTGATCAAATTGTGCATCTTCTCCTCTTTGCAGTGAGCGGGAAAGGGGCTTCTCCTGAAAGAACAAAGATACATACAGTGTAAATTAATAAATGATATATGGATCATCAAAAACTGTTTAACAGGAAAAAGTATGGATGTACTCATATTGAAATGAAGATACTTATTTTCATATTTTATTTAAATAGTACATATTTAAGGATGAACTTAAAGCAAACAGTTTTGTGGAAACGTACTTTTTTCAGTATTCTTTGATGCATAGTGAGTTCAAAGGAACAGCATTTATTTAAAAATGGAAATCTTCTGTAACATCATAAATGCTTCTACTATATGCATTCATAAAATATTTCAATATATATCATATAAGTTTGACAGTTTCTTTGCGTTCTTTCATTTATAAATATATATCATAAATGTAAACGTATCCAGTACATTTATACACCAGTGAAAACTATTCAATATATATTCAGTTATAAATTAATTTTAATCCAAATAAAATGAATCTGAATAAAAAGCAGATCAGCATAACTGTAAAGTGAAACTGGTTATACACACCGTGAATGACTTTGGATTAATAATGTGAATTAATAACCCAATGCGAGTCATTTAAGTGAAGAATTACCCCAGATTTCAGAATCATGAAATTCGGGCCCTGAAGAACTGAATCTCTTCAGTCCATTTTTACAGTAAGTTTGTGGTTAACACAGACTGTAAAATGACTTAAGGACTCCTGGTTAATGGCATGAAGACACTTTAAATGCTCTAATATCTGGTTTACATTTGAAACAAACACTTTTACTATGAGGGAAAAATTTAAAATCAGAAAGCTGAAGATCAGTGTTTTTATAAAGCAGCTCCTATCTGCAGCCTCTTAATACAGTCATTACAGTTTAAAATCTTGCTTGAGTAAACTGAGAGAGAGCTCAATCTACCACTGAGTAAACACACAAGGAGACAGAGAAGGGAACACAGAGAGGAAGTGTCTAAGGAACAAGTCTGGAGAGAGAGAGTGTGTGTATTTCAGCACGAGGGGCTCGGAGAAGAATCCAACAGAACACCATTCCAAGAATCCGAACCTCTGCTTCTGTTTCTGGGAATACACGGGGAAGTGTGTGTGTGTGTGTGTGTTCTGTTCAGCCACAAACTTTGAAAACACACACAACAGCCTCTCTTTTTCTCGAAATAAATCAACACACGGTTCGGTCTCAAAGCACAACTGACCTTACAACTCAATCCCTGAGGTAACAGGTAACACAAAACCAATCTTCATCTTTTATTTGATATAGAAATCTTTTTACATTTGAAATGTCTTTATTGTCAATTTTAATCAATCTAATGCATCCTTCTTGAATGAAATCATTTTTTTTAAATATAATACAATCCAGGGTTTTTCCTGGCTCAAAATGAGACGGAGGTGGTACCATCCTGATCATGTGCACACAATGTACCCACCCTTTAACTGGCTGAAACAAACACTTTTTACACACAACGTATTTTAGGTGCTATAATAATTATATGATTGATGAAAATGACAATTATAAAGTTACATTTTACAAAAAGAAACCTGTTTAACATGAAATTAAATAAAACATACCAGCTAAAAGGGGCCCTTTTGTAGTATAGGTGAACATATAACATTAGGTTGTTAAACATTTCTTGAAACTGAAAATCTTTATCCACTCCTTATAGTCTCCTGGTCCACATTTCATTTATCCAATATACATTTATCCATTTAAATTGTCTTTCTAGAAGCATTGATCCAATATACATTTATCCAGTGAATTCTTCTGATACATCATGAAATGCAATCGCAGCAGGGTAAACAGGTGCATTAGAGCTAACATTAGCACCAAGCTAAGACTTTTTATAAAATGAATAGTAAGCTTTTATTCAAATCTCACTTCAAACCAGTATCGAGTGTTTGTAATAACTTATTTATAGTTTTTATACTAAGCTACCAGCTTGGCATTTCTCATGTTTACATTCTTTATTGTTAAGAAAACACCCCAAATCTCATTAAAATAACATACAAACCTATACTATTGTAATCATTTGTTAAATATAGGGCCTAGGTCGACCGGGGGGGGGGTTAAGTTATGAAATTTTTTGTTAATTTTTTTTTCCCAAATTCAGTTCTAATTTTTCTAGAATCCTTTTTAATGGTTCAATTACATTTTATTAATCAAAAAGCATGTCTGATTAATTAAAATTATAGAAACATATTAGCGGGTGGAACTGTTCAACTTACGGTTCGGTTTGTATCACGGTATATGCTATGTGCAGGCAAAAACTATATTGTCAAATAAAAATAAAGAAAATAAGAATGATATAACTACAAGCAACAGCACAAATAAATACAACAGAGTAAAGATACAAATAAAATAAACAGTGATTTTCATTTGTGTGAATTTGTCCATTTAAACACGATACTTCAAAGGGAGCTTAATATTTGCGCGCGCTCTCTAAGGCGCGGGTTCACACGCTTCGAATGAGCGCACGCACAGATCTTCTTACTGCGCGCGCAAGCTCGTGTCTTTTGGCTCTTAAATGTTTAAACCTGCCAAAGCGTAAACAAGTTTAGTTTGTAAACACAGATATCAATGTGTGCTGCAGGTCTCACTTGTGCACGCGCGCTTTAAACACGATGACGGAATAAATGACTGGTGAATGGTTTGTGTTTTTTTTCCATTGCTGTTTGTTGTAAATGTATGGGGAAGCCAGAATGCGCATCCATCAACAGAAACATACAGTATATTAGCCGAACACTGTTTATTTTACTAGTTATTTATAGCAAACCATATTACAGATACGTTAAGTTAATCTGCATTCCCAGCGTGTGCCGAACCATGTGTGGAGTACCGTATGGTTCTATTTATTTCCATGAACCGTTCCATCCCTAGAATTTATACAATGTCACATCAGTTTATTGATTTGTTTGTTTGACAAAAATTACGTGTTTAGGGCCCTATGAAATCTTTTATTTTCTTTCAACATATGTTTTATTGTTGTCAAATTCTGTGTTGTAGCATGTCTAATTATTTGAATGCATAAAAACAACTTCATTTATTCTTAAAATAGCCTTATGAAATGTTTTCTTTTTCCTCAGAAATTATGTGTTGTGTATCTGGTTACCAAATGAAGGTATAAAACATTAATTAATTTATCTTTATTTTATTTGAAATTTTTTTTTTTTTTGCAAAGGGGATTTGATATTAAAATTAAAACATGAAAGAAATGTTGTGTGTTCATTCCTTAAAAAATTAAGTTTTAATAATTTCAGTAGTAGTACAATGTACATTCTGCTGAACAAAAGTAATATATTTCTGCTGCAATGTATTCAAGTTAAAACAGATTTTTATTTTGACGGGTTGCCGTGAATACCTTTGTACTTGAAAGTGAAAGTTTCTGTGTGTTTATCTTATGACGCTAGTTTTACTCAAATGAAATGGTAAAATGCTCATGAAGTGACTCTCAGAGCAGTTCTGGAGATGTTATTTGTGTATTTATGTCCTCATTTCGTGAGAAGACAGATGCTGAATTTCTGCTCGAATGTATTTTAACCTACCTGCTAATATTTCACTGGACCCAACACAAAAAATTTTATTACTGTATTTTTATATTTGCTAGAAAAAAAATATTTAACATTAAATGCTCTGTTTTCTTTTATTAATTTCTGGGCAATACTCACCAGTGGTTCAGCCATGACCACCTCAATCTTCTTCTCGGCGAGCACAGCGAACTCTGCGAAGAGGCTCTTGATGACAAACTCCGGCTTGAGCTCGGGGTCGATGGTGATACTGGACATGGTGGCGGGGGTGGATGCTACGCTTCTCCCAGCTGCCCGGGGCTGAGGGGGTGTTCCTCGCCTACTCACACTGCTGTTGCTGACAGGGACAGAGGCTGTCAAGAAAAAAAGAAAGTTTATGTAGCTTTACAAAGCATTTTGAATGCACAATGAAAGGTTATAAACTTTAGTAAGTGCTCAAGCTGACATTTGCTCTGAAAAGTCTGAAGAAAAAAATGTAAATCTATTGGCATTAAAACACCAAAGAGTTATTCATTAAAGGGTTAAAAGTCATGGTTTACCAAATTCGAGGCTAATATATGTATTAACAGAGTGCTCAGACAATATTGATCCAGTTGCTGATAATTACTTTTTTCAAGAGCTTTCTCAAAAGAAAAAGCGTACAAACTTCCTCATAGAAATTAATAGCAACTCAGAACTGACTTTCCCCACTAAACCACATCCCTGGTATAATATATGCAGCCTCACTTCCTGTCTGCCATTATTTGGGACAAACTTGTCAGCGTCCAGCTAAACATCTTATTACAATTACCGTTGGACATTGCTATGTTGGACCACTCAGAGAAATTAAACTCTTTTGATAGTGCCGCAGAGCCACGGCTTTAGACTTTGGACTCATCTATGAATGGGGTGCTTATAGTTGTCTCAGCACATTTGAAAGTCAACATGCAATCAAAATGGACTATTTATTTTGTGAACACATTTCCTTAATTTGACTGATGGCTTCAGTAAGGCCAAAAAACAACACACAAACACTCATGTTGTTTTTTTTTTTTTGCATTTTATGAGGACCGTCCATAGACAATGATGTTTTTCTGGAAAACCTAACCCGTACAGAAACATCAAAAATCATCATCACTATTATATCATAATAGTGACATTCTAAAGCATTCAGATGCACTGATAGGTGCACTGACACACTGTTTTTCTTGAGCACAGATAGAGATTGCATTGATTAATGTACAAAACAGATTTTTCAATCTAGCCATCAATGCAGAAAGACTGGAAAAACTGTGTGTGTGTGTGTGTGTGTGTGTGTGTGTGTGTGTGTGTGTGTGTGTGTGTGTGTGTGTGTGTTTGTCACATGTCAACTCCACTCAGGAAATCCCTGCCCTCATCCCCACAGGTTGCTGGAGAAACCACGATGAGGCGAGAGAAGTTCAAACAATAATAGGAGGATGAATAAAAAATTCCCTGTGAAATGTTTTCAGAGGAGAAAGGAGGGTCACACCTAGCAACTCCCACATCTCAATAATAAAACAAAACATTCACACACTCAGAGGATGAGCGAGAAGGACACACGCGAGACTCTGTCCCCAGAGCTGTTTGTGTGTTTGTTTGTCTATGTACAAACACTCACTCTTTGTTTCTTGTTTAGCAACACCTCCCCATCCCTATGACGTCACACTGCCAGCTTTCATTGGCCGGTAACGTAACAGGGTTCCCAGGCCCACATGTGATTGGCTGGCGGGCCTGCTGACGGGCATTCTAACATTGTTTGTACTTTTCCACTCAGTGATGCAGAAAGGATGAGCAAAAGAAGTTCATCTTTCTCTTCATTCCTCTGGTGGATGTGTTGGATCATTTTTGACACACTGGGCTGCATTACTGACAGCACAGCACACATTTGTGCATGGAATGGAGTCACACACAGGGCCAATAATGCAGAGACTGTTTGTTGTTCACTAGGACATTCTGATACTCTGAGCTATACAAGACATGATTTCTTGAAATGCATGTGAACTCACACAGCTGAGCACTGTGTGCTTTAGCACTCCCACTTCCTGCAAAAAATGTCAGAAATGCCATTTGGACAACATTAGTGTCTAAAGAACTTTCGAGTCATGCTTTATGACATATCTAGTCTTTTTTTATCAAAACTCTTTTTAGCATTTCAAATCAATTCAATCATAAATAATTAGGATGCAAATGTGAATCAGTTCAATCGATTGATTCAATTGATTCAATCTTTCATCAATTTATTTATTACATGCCTTTTAGAGTCATTTGTGATTACTAGATTAGGATTTATTATTTCAGACCAATTTTATTAATGAATCATTATGATAGATTTTGGGTTAAACATTCTTCCAAAAAAAAAAAAAAAAAAGTCTCCTAAGTAATTTCAGATCAATGAATAAACATTTTTTTTAGGATTTTTTTTAAAACAATTTATTATTTCTGACCAAATGTATTATTATTTTTCAGATTGTTGGTTCAACTGATTCTTTGCCAAAATAAATGGACTCATAAGAGCAGTTCGCTCAAGATCAATATGTAGCCAACTAAACATTTTTGATCAAAGCAAAACTTGAAAATGTCCATTTACATTACTCAATATTGTTTTTTTTTGTTTGTTTTCAAAATTCAAATAATTTCACAAATAATTTTAAGATGTGGTGATTTCATTAACCATAAATAGTAGGTAGCTTACTCCAAATAATTACAAAAGAAAAACAGACAGTTCAAAACTAATTTAGTATGTCTCTGGGAGTCGAATGTCTGCAGAACTCAAATTTTCCTTAAACTCCTCAGGGGAAACTAGTCCCATCCAAATAGGGCTTTTTGATTAGGTAAGTGAGATGCAAGCAGAGTCAACACACACAAATGCTATGGTTTCCAGGACAGAGTCATGTGGAAGCGGTCTATCCAACCAAGAGCGCCGATCACACACGGAGATCAAATAACCTCAATGACATCTTCATCTCCATTATACTCAGAAAGTTTAAGCCTAACACAAACGGAGGTGATCACTGCTCTAAATCACAGCAAAGTCTGTCTACACCATAGACTGGTCTACACTGGACGCGACAAAGCGAACATTGAAAATCATTTGAAATTTGTGTCAGTATGTCATAAATAGAACACAGCAGCAGTTTACTGTTGGGAATTTATCCCACAATGCCACGCCGGATCCAGTGTAGACAGCATAATAGGTTCTATTGCATTTTGTCACGGCGCGCCGTCCGGTGTAGACACGGTGTTGTTGAGAAGAAAGAATATGTTTCAGCCCCCCTCCCCCTGAATATTCGGTGTTGATTACTACCGAAGCTTGAAGCTCAAAAAATGGTATCCGGACCAGCCCTAAATGCAATAATGTGACCAGCTGGATATATACTAAAGCAAATAGTTTGGTAACAATCGTGAAATTTAAGCATTTGCGTCAGACTTGTGTGTGTTTTTTGGTCACATTGTTTTAAACATTTGAGGTGCTGCTAATGTTCGCGTCCTCTCAGCATTGATAGCAAACATACTGCTGTCCTTTCTCCACTGATGCAGCATCTAATCAACAAAATCAATCACTTAGTAATGATATGAAAACATGGTCTATAATGTACTGTATACACATTGTTTAGTTTGTTTGTTTTAAATGTGCATCTTAAGTATCCAGTCTGGTTCAGCGCGTAGTGTCGTGTCACAACAAACAGCACGTGTTGATCAGTGATTCGCCTTTAGAGGCCGCTCTTGCTCTCGTACTGTATAATGACAGCGGAGCTTCAGCCGCTCCAGCAAACAGACGCAACCCAGAAAAAAACTATCTGCGTGGATTTTTGCTGATAGCCAATAGTTCCAGCAATCAACTATCGATGCGATTAATCTGCAAAACCGATATATCGGTCAACCTCTACTTATTAACCATAGTAAAATTAATAAATAATGAATTCACTAATATATTCCACACAATACAAATGACCTTCAAAATATCTGAAAGAACAACATAGTATGTTTTCTAGGATTAATCACCCTAAACATAATGTAATAATTACACAATAATTATTATTACTACTCTACATGGAAATTAATGACTTCCAGTACGGTATTGGAGCTACAGTAGCACTCCTTGTGGAACTGCTGAAAATGCACCATAAGAATTTGTTCATACACATTCATTTTGCAAAAAAATGCAGCAGTTTCAACCAAACTTTCTCAGAATTCTCTGTGGTGGGCTTGCACCTGCTTCATGCATGATGGAGTGTAAAAGGACTGTGTTTTGTGTGTTTGAAAAAGGGAGAGATTAATCTGCTATGGTTCTAATAAAGTGTCAACATTATTTCTGCAGTGTCTCTCACATGCCCAGATTCCAACGATCTCTCTGATCAAGTCTCTCTGCAGAACCTACAGACACCACACTTTCAACAGAAATTTACCTGCAGTTTTCTCGGTTATGTAGCTCTTATTTGGAGACATAAAGTTATGTCTTTGGCCTGACTTCTAACCAGAGATGAGCAATGGGAATAGTGGTAAGAGTCCACTGGTTCAGTTGGATGTCACCAGCTCTTGAAACTAGACCTCGCACCTCATTGTTTGGACAGAGAGGCCCAATGCACGGGAACTGGCACCAACACACAAGACTGGAGGGAGCGAAAGCAAAAGAGATTACTGTTGCATGCCAACTCCAAGTGACATTTCTCCAACGGTGCTGGACGTCACTAGCTGTTGATGCACTTAACCCAAGTCAACGGTGACTATGAGCTACTACAATCAAGTGAAATCATCTCTCCGAACATGATAAATTCCCCAAAAAACAATGGATGTTAAAGCTAATGGAAAGCACAACCATAGCAGTGAGTTTCGAAAGTGCTAAAATGTTGGCATTTTTTTGGCTATGAAATGCAGAATTGGTCTTTGACTGCAGCTGAACCTTCAGCACATGACACCTGCTCACTGACACAGCAAAATAATCCACAAAAACTCCTTCTACATCCAGAAATGAATCAGCTGCATTTTAAAAAGCACAAGCTCACTAAGAGGATGGATTGCTCAAGCATCTGTGTGAGATGCTAAATGAAAAACTGTCTTTAAGGATTAAATAAAATAATCACACAACACTGAGAACTGCATTTCCATAACAGATAAGTGGAAAAATTGTCTAATTTCTGATAAAAATAAATAAAACGAAAATGACTGTAATACATTCAAAGTGAAAAAAATTAAGTCTAACCTTAAAAATAAAGTCAAATAAAATAATTCAAATAGGCTAGTCTATAACTAATGTGTAAAAATAATCTCAAATACACATATTCACAGACTCACAATCTCAAATCAAAACTCAAAAAGTCCATAAATCTGCAGCCAATCCTTAAAAAAAAAATAAAAGAATAAAACAAACAGGTACAAAAACAAAGTATTTTCCTAAGAAATACATTACACGCCTGTGTGTGCATCTATATCACTATGTATGCGTGTATGATTACGATCCTATTGCTCTTTTTTCTCCACTGGGATTTCTAATGTTTCCTTTCATTGATCGGAATCTTCACTGGCTCTATACCACCATTATCCTACACACCACTTCCTTTGCCGTCACACCATCATCACGTGAAACCCTAGACCTTCAAAAAAGGGACATCAGATGAAGAGAGGACAGAGAACAAGGTGGAGAAACCTGGCGAGGAGCAGGAGACGATGACCGAGCCACACTGCAGAACACAGAGTCAGCAGTCGTACACACACCTGTACTTGCTGAGAAGTGCCCTTTAGACCAGAGAGAGAGACTGTGAATGGTGTCTTGAGCATATCAAGTGGTACTCTGCGCAAGTTATGAGTTGAAAAGGGTCAAAACTTGTCACTGACACTGTGAAATGTTTGTTGACCCGTCCTTTAGGTCAAGTGTTGTGCTCTGCTCACACAACGCAACTCATAACCAAAGCTAATTCCATCAACATTCACCAACATCGTGTCGCACTAATCTGCATCTATGCAGAGGAGAGGGTGTATGCATGGGCCTATTGCAGCCAACACTTTTTAGGAACCACATGCACTATCCTGGACTATATAAGCAAAAGCTAACATTTCGTCTTAATAAAAACACATGGTGCATTCATCAGAGCGTGTTACTCACAGTTCCCACTCCAGGACTTGAGCAGAGACTTTATGCTGATCTCAAAGAACACAGAATCCTGCAGACTCAGCATGACGCCACCAGAGGACTGTGGGTAAAAATAAGGCACTGGTTTCTCCAGCCAGTCCCGCTGGCTCTGTGCTCCAAACGTCCGTCGCACTCACCACCCGCACATCCGGCTTGCCTCAGGCAGGCAAAGTTTCAGCCTCTGTCTGGGCCTTATGAAGAAGCACATGCTGCTAAACGCGCACTGACATACACGTGTGCTCATCCACACACACGCTCAGATCAGCTGCAGGGATCTGAAAGGCCCATTAGAATCCAACAGAGTAGAAGCACCTCAAGCAGCAAGACGAACTGTGACAAGAAAATAAATAAAAACAAGACTATGTTGTTTCCTCAGACTCCTTGTGGGAGTATCAAATCCGTTCCATCCAGCCCGGAATGCCACACGGGGGAAACTTTGATCTGGGAAAGTGTGAGTCGTCCTGAGTGAACGAGGGAATGGTGAGGATGGACTCCCAGCAGAGAGTAGCAACGGTCCCTCGCTCGCGTAACTCTTCCTGTCCAGAATGGGTCCTAGAGCGCAGTGCCCGTCTGATAAACGGCCGCGCTCATTACATCCATATGGTTTCACAGCGCTGACTCTCTCTCTCTGTCTCCCTCCCTTTCTCTCTCTCTCACGCTGTGAAGAGAGCATTTGTTTCAATGGCAGAATAGAAGGAGGGGAGGGTGATGTCGATCAGCACGCTGCTAGCCTGCTCTGGCTCCACTCCAGCGCTTCAAATGACATGTCATTACGACTCCCGCCTTGCTCTTTCCCACTCCCTACTCTCTTTCTCCATCCTTTTCTTTGGAGGCTTGTAAAAACACAACACTTCCTGTACCAACACTTATGTGTCATCAGGAACTGCTGTAAAGTCAGAGAGGGAGGGACAAAGAGAGAGAGAGAGACTGGAATCTAGAGGATGCTGGTGTGTGAGACAGTGGTGAATGCAAGTATCACTGACTCAAACACTTTGGCTGAAAAGCATATACGGACGCAACAATCTCTATATCACCGTATGCTGCATATGCCTCTTCTGTATCAGCCGCGCCACAAGGATGCGCAGAAGAACAGAAGAACATATGCAGCATACAGTGATATGGACAGACACAGAGGAGACTGTTGACAAAGGATTTGTTGAATAAAGTTGTTATTTTTGTTTTTTTCTTCGCTTACAAAAAAAGGATTCTTGTTACTTCATAACGTTACGGTTGAACCACTGATGGCAGATGAAAGTATTCTGACGATGTCTTTCATACTTTTCTGGACCTTGACAGTGTAAACTTACTTGGGCAGTCTATGGGACAGTCACAGGCCTGCCAGTTTTCATCCAAAATATCTTTAAATTGTGTTTCCAAAGACGACACGAAGCATTTACTTGGTTTGGGAAATGAACATGACATGGGGTAAGTGATTAATGACAAAATTATCATTTTGGGGTTAGTATCCCTTTAAGCTTTTAACATGTCAAATCCTCAAGCTTTTATTTTTGGTGAAATATAGGTTAAATGCTGTGAACATCTGCCCAGGAAAATGTTTGAATTATGCAAATGTTAATTTAAATAAAGTGCACCCTAGCTCAACATTGTGTTCCCAAAGGCATGTTAAATCATGATTTAATGAAATTATTGCATTTTAGTTTATTTTGGTGAATTGCAAGGCCCGTTTCATTTATTTTAATGTTACTTTTGACTGTAAAAATAATTATTAACATTTTTCATCAACTCATGAACCCCCCTGCTAGTTCCCTCACAAAACCCTCATTTGGGAACCTGCTGCTTTAGGATAAAATTCCTTCAATCACAAAAAGACTGGGCAGCTGCCGAATGTTTCAGATCCAGACTACATATACGACGTATGTTCCATTCCAAAGTGGAAACAGTTTGTCAAAAAATACTGAAATTTTCCCCAAGTTTCAAAGCCTTTAAATTACGCAGGCATGGTGACTGTTTGGAATATGTCATGCCCCTGCCAACTTACATTGACGCACTGACATCCATACACACAGCTGGAGTGAGTGATGCTTGACCTATGATGTAACCGATGCCCTGCTTGCAGAAGAGGGTGCGGCAGTCCCCGGTCTATTAATTGAAGAACGAGAGAGCAGCATTGTGAGATCAGACAGACAGAGCTGACTCACACCCTGATCTGACATAACATGTAAAACAAATAGCTTCAGCTAATCATTCATTCAAAATACTTCTGACTGCTTTGTTTTTACACTGGCTTCCCAAGCTGTGCAATATGCTGGATTTTCACAATATACTCGCAACGATTTTAGTGCCAGTAAAAATGATGCAGCACTAGGAATAGCATAATGCTGTTAATTACCTTTTTTATAGGGCCCTTTTAGTTTAATTTAAAATTAGACTATATCTCTTTGCACGTGTTAAGACAGAGATGATTTAATAGTCTGATTTTAACTTTAAAAAAAATTACCAAGAGTTGATTGACAAATTTTTCAAAGAATCAAGTCAAAAATCAACACATTCAACAATTCCTCTTTGCATCACTACATAAAATGTCTCCATGTTTCATGTCCAATGTTTCATTTTCTATATTTTATACTATTATTCAAATGCTCTGGTGTAAAATAACCACACGAAATACGCCTGTTTATCGTATATTGGTGGATGTAAATGAAAATGATAAATGATAAATTGAATATATATTTCCTTAGGAAAACAGCATGGAAAATTATGCCTTGATTATCATTCATGTAACTAGACCTTTAACTGTGTTTTGGGTTACAATTAACACAAGTGTTGTTACTATTAAGTACTAAAGTATACCTAAAAGTAAATAATATTAAATAAATAATATCAAATCGACCCTATTATGCCCCCATTTTAAAGGGATAGTTCACCCCCCAAAATAAAAAATTTGATGTGTTTATCTGCTTAGTCATAAATGGAAGAGATTTTTTTTTATGGCCGATGACGATATTGAGAAATATCAAGAAATCAGTCTGGCTGATTGGCCCATTATGAGGCCCGATATAATACATGTAATTACAGTAAATGAGAGACATGCAGACCAAAAAATGGTGAAACTAAAACATTTTATTTATGCATAAATATTTATTAAAACCTCAATTAAAAAAAATGAAACAATTGAGGTAACATTGTAGTGTTCAGACTTTCTTTTTCTCTTGCTGAAACATCTCCCCCAAAAAAGTATAAAACCCTAAAAAATTTAAATGTAAACAACAGAGGGGTAACACTTAAAATGAACAAGGTTTAGTGCAGCCTTTCTAACATTCATAATTAATGAGCAAATTAATATACATAAATTTAATGTTGAAAATATAGTATGTGTAATCAGATACAGGTATGAGAAAACATCACATCTGTATCTCCCCACTGGAGCTGCCGCTGGGCTGCGGATTCTGATAGTATCACCGGGTACGTTTGAACAAGACTTTGCTGCACACCAGAGTATTATTGTATTGTAATACAATGTGGCGTCACACGTTAGAAAGTGAATGACGATTGGACGTTTTACTGTATCAGGTGCGTGAGGGCTTGTCTTTAAAGAGGAAGCAAAACTGCACAATATGGTGTCAATTCCATTTTAAAAAACATCGGCATCCCGGTTTAACACTGAAAGACTTATCGGCCGAAGCACTAGTCACAGAAGTGGGATTCGCAATACTAATGACTCGTTTACACTGTTCAGGAGTCAATTCTTTCCTTTGGCAGACAATAACTTTATTTAATTGCGCACTTTTGGCTTTAACAACTTTGCAGTTCGTTCACATTCACATACAGCTACACACACTGCATGAAAGCCAATATTCGAAATGGCATCTTGTGGGCACTTTAAAAAACACAAGCACATTAAATTACTAATACTTTCAAATTTAAATGAAATAAAAAAAGAAAGGTTTATTTAACCACTATTAGTGAAGACCTTTATAGAAATATATACTAATACTAAAATAATAAACTATAAAACATTAACGGGCTACTTCAAATTTAATAATAATAATAATAATAATAATAATAATAATAATAACAACAACAACAAAATCAGGATATCAGGTCATCTATAAGCAGAAACTCTGCAACCCAGCATTTCCCAGAGCCACTCCTATGACGTGCCATATGGGGAAAACGGTATGTGAAAAAACAGCACGCAGAGAGACTGGACAACTGATCCACACAGGGTATGGAAAAAAAGACATCTTGTGCTTTCAGCAATCGGCACAGTTTCAGTCATGATCCAAATTATGGATACAGCTATACTGAACTGTGCTATCAAAATTGTGTAAGGGTAATGTAAGGTGGTTGGCGATACTCAGTTAAAAACAAACAATTAACCGTCCTCTGTCTCCAAAGCCCTGTCACCTCTGATCACAAAGAAAACACATCAGTCCATGACATCATCTGACCAGAGGCTTGAGACAAGATAAAAGAGTGCACACAAACAGATTACACTGATAGAACCACTCTCACAATCTCTCTTTCTTTCTCCACCCCCCCACCTCTCTCTTTAGATCAGTCTCCTTCAAACCTCTCTCCTCCATCACTTGACTTGACTGTCCCTCCCTGCTGGGAGGTTATGCACTCAGCGAGAATCTTCCGACTGGCAGCATCCGTAAAACAAACACTCGGTACAAAAAGCCCGTATTGTGGAGACTACAGCACAGAGTTTCCACTCCCACACAAACATAAAACAAATGCACATGCACTGACCAAAACACATTATAGTACACCCTCATGGATACACGAAACTGAGCCCACTCCAATATGCTGGCCAAGTGAGTAAAGGTCCCTTATAATTAGTAAGAGGAGGAAAGCAAAAAGACAACACAAAGTCTTAAGAATTCTGGAAGGTCAGTTCTCAGTTTCTGGCTTTCCGACGCAATCTTCTAGAAACTTCAAATCTGTGGTGCTGAAACTGATTGGGAATGTTAGTTTAAACACTTCCTGTGACAGTGAGCTCACTCTGTTTATCTCTCATGCACTGATCTGAGAACAGGTTTATGATGACATAAACATGGCAATGCAAAAAAAAAGAAGGTTGCATGACATTTAAGTAATAACTCTTTCCAACTATACTACTATCTGTTTTTATCCCTCTACACTAACAAAGCAGTATATCTCGTCACTTTTGTTGTAAGTTAGGTTTTTAAATGGCTGTTCGTGGTATTCGCACCCACACAGTAAAATAAGTCAGTTCCAGAATCACATGATGGCCCAAAGACGCCATCTCTCTCTCTCAAACACACAGTTTTGGGTAACGGCGCGGTCAGTAGCAGAATCCGTGCTCAAACACTGCAGGAATGCTGCTCTATTGTCAACAGGGTGCGACTGCGTCACCAAGCACTTTAATATACAGCAAAAGCACTGCAGACACAAATCCAAATCTAGGCTTACAGGACCATAAACACAAGATCATATAAAAACACACCAATTCAAGATGGTTTTACAGTAACTAAGATAAACACCAGATTCTTTAACTGAAAACAAAAAAAACAAATTCCATTTCAGCTTTACAATAAATAAATCAGATTCTAATCCAATCAGAAGCACACTATTCATACCACCCAGATTTACAGTAACCTAAGTCTGATTCTGATCCAGCCTATCAGAAACTTGGAAAGACAACTCAAATTCCAGGCTTGGATAGTAACTAAACCAGATTTGATTAATGTTTGATTGAAAACATTATCAACTCAAAACTCTATCCCAGAGTTATAGTATCTAAAACGACTATCTAGTATCTATTAGTATCTAAAAATAAATTCTAATCCCGATCAGATTCTGATACAGATCAAACACCATTCCAGGTTTTTCAGTAATTAAACCATATTCTCATTCAGATCAGAAAACACCTCAATCCCAGATCACCAGATCTTAAAACCATATCATACACAACCAGATATGAATCCACATCAGATTTTGATCCATCTCAAACCCCGAATCCCGGTCTTACAACTCACTAAATAAGATTCTGATTGGAAGATTCTACACTCAAACCTCACTGTCCCAGTTTCACAGTCAGTTTAAACCAGATTTTCATACAAATCAGAAATATACTCAAACCCCATTCCGGTAGTACATATAACATAAACAATTATGATATTCTGAGTCCAAGATCAAAAACACATCAACTCATCAAAACCCAAGCCTAGGAGACCCGTATCTAAACCAGATTCTGATCCAGAATCAGCACATTCATCCTCAATCAAATCTAATGCAGAGAGAACCGGATGGGAAGATGCAATGAAACAAGCACTCTGTTCAGAGATCAACTGCTGATGTTTCAGAAGAAGGGGACACGACTGTAAGTGCTTTTGGTGAGCAGGGGGTATACCACTGACAGACAGACGGTCTGTGAAGACCTTTTTAGTCCCATGAGGCCACAGTGAGAGTGCATTTCCTGTTCTGTGCATTATAGCACCCAGGACTCCGGGAAAAGGAGAGCCAAAAAAGGAATAAAGGCAAATAGAGGGTGAATGATGGAGAGGGAAAGCAAAAAGCAAAAGATAGCGGGGTGATGAATAGAGAGAAAGAGAGGCTGATTCAATACGGACAGTAATTCTATCTGAGGTTGTACAGCATTTGCTTGTATCATTTGCTTTTTAGCAGACAGAGGTTTTATTGTGTGAAACTGCATATACCATGATGCAAAGTCCAGACAACTGCTGTGCAGAGAAGCTATAGCACAAACTTGAACTTTACTGCCTTTAATAATAAACATCTGAGAACATTTTCTTCGCTAAGGGATCTTAACAAGTTTATTTTGGGTTACTAGAGGTAAAACAATTCCCTGTAAAAAAAAAAAAAAATTTCAAAACAGGTACAATTCCTTTAATAAAACCATTCAAGGTTGGGATGTTTAAATCAAATCTCATCATTATGTGTAATCCTGCCTATGAATATACATTGTGTAATTAAATGTTTATGAATTTTATGGTGTCTATTTGAGTAATGTACAGTACCTAGACAGCAGACACCAAATTTAATTTTACACAAATGAAAATGAGGCTGTGTGGTACTGACACACAGTCAATGGTATCAATGGGCTGTATTCTTCGATGTAAATTGTTCTCTCTGGTCAAAACCAATCCAATCACAAACCTGTGATCAAAGTACTGTAAAACAAGTTGTGAGAAATTTTAGCAGTTATGTTACCAAAGCATGAAACCGCTTGGTGTTCAAGAGTCTGTACCGCACCTGAGACATTTCAGCTGAATCACGTATCAGCAGCAGTGCAAGCTAGAGACTGCAGGACACTGCAACACCTTGCCAGGAACAAGCGCACCTGTCAGCACCCAAAGCAAACAAACCACACACTCTGCAGAGAGAGACATTATGCAAAAGCTGTGTGAAACCTAGTGTGCTGAAGAGAGAGAGAGAGAGAGACAGTGGGCATGCTAGCCTAAAATTTCCCACTGATCGCACCTGTGAGTCAGCAGAGACACTCACACACATCAGCACCAACTCTCTATAACACCCTCCATCCCAAAAACTGACAAAAACACGGGCTAAATACAGTACCGCTGTAGTCATGAAGAGAGGAAGAAAAACGAGCAAACAAAGGAGTACCAGTACTGTACAAATGAAGTAAGAGAGGACCAGAGAGAAACTGAAAATGAAAAGAAAAAAGAATGAACAAATGAAAGAAACAAGTGAAAGAGTAAAAGAGAAAACAAACACAAACAAGTGAGACCAAAAGGAATGGATTGAAGGAAAGAACGAAAGGAAATTAAAGTATGAATGAGCAACAAAAGATTAAAACTAGAAAATGGAAAAAAGCAGCAATAAACGAACAAACGAAAGCAGGCAAAAGAAACAAATGTGTGGAACGGTGGGCAAATAAGCGAAGGGAACACAAAGCCAAAAAAAAGCCCAAACAAACAAATAGAAGCACAAAAAGGAATGAAACAAGAAACAAAATGAAAACCGAATACTAAGAGGGCTAAATGAAACGAAAGAAATCAAAAAAGAAAGCAAAGAAAAATGTGAAAATGAAAAACAAAAAAGAAATTGAACATAATAAATAAATAAATAAACAAATAGCCTAACTCAAAACATAAAAAGGAAAGTGAAATGTGAAAATGTGAGACAAAGAACAAGAGAAACAAGAAAAAAAAAACAATGATCAAACAAATGAAACCAAGCATTTGGTTATGGAGGGGGGGGGTGGTTGAATGAACGGAGTGGTAAAGTGTACAAACAATTGAGAGAAATGGGAACTAAAGCACAACCAAATTAAAAGAGGGTGAACGAACAAAAGAGAAAGCAAACAAAATGTGATGAAAAAAAATGGGGGGGAATTACAAAAGTAATAACAAAGAAAATAGAAAGTTGTTTTGTTTTGTTTCTTTCTTTCTTAACGCCAATCCAGCATCGATTGCTATATTCATGGTAATACCAAGTTAATCCAATTTGTAAAGTCTTGTCTTTACAAAAAGGAAAGTAAAAAATGAAAAAGAATGAGAAAATGAAAGAAAGAAAGAAAGCAGCAATGAACTAACAAACAAAAGCAAAGTGATAAAAGGGGTTTTGGCAAGAGTGAAAAGAAAAAAAAGAAATGACGATAAATCAATTCATTGGCTGAATGAACCATGTTGACCCCCACCCCCCTTGTATTTTATTTTTTGTCAGCTTTGTCAACCACAGTGTTCAACTTTATGAACCGTTTGCATGTGTGGCCTGTTCACTTAACTTGCATTTCTGCTCATCTAGTCCTGATTATGAATCACATTGCTGCCCTGAAAGAAAACCCCACATGCACAAGCACTCATTTTTTCCAAGATAAACTCCCATTGCAGTTTAATGAAGTGAAGTCTGATCCACAATGACTGCAGTAACAGAGAGAGAGACAGAGGGTGTGGCGGGAGTGCTACTGTGTCTGTTTGACTCTATGATCACTGATTCCAGATCATCAGCCCTGGCAACCTTGAGGGGGACCCAATATTTTAGACACATAACATACTGCAGAGACGCCATATCCTTCCCTCCTCCTGCATACAGCTCATGTGCATGCAGCAACATCTAAAGCAGAAACACGATAAACAGAGAAAGCACACCATCAAAACACCAATGATATCAGCAACAGCAGCAGAGAACATCAGTTATGTAACGCACTGAAGAAGTAGCAGGTCTATGTGATTGTGGTCTGTAAAGCTGCCTTCCAGCTGAAAAAACAGGTTGAGCTGGGAAACAGGCAACTACCCAACCAAATAGAAAAATGTGTTACCTGTCAAAACCAAAGAAAAAATAAATTGCAACGCTGACTCATTCAATATCCATTTAGAAAACAAATCAAAGCGATTAATGAGAATATGCCTCTAAAGCTTCAAGGTTCAACTACAGTCTAATATCAAAGAGGTGGTTGATTATTTGCACAAATCTATTACTAGTTACTGCAAAGGAAAATTGTCCAACACTTTAACACAATAAGATAAATTTGAAAGACTTTTGAAAGGTTTACCCTGTCTAAATAGGTGACGGTAAATGAGAGCTGTTTGTGTAACTAATTTAATAAAATTGTTAATGAAAGTAATCAACAACGATTTCATTATAAATTATTGAGACTTTGTGTTGTGCAGAGAACTTGTAAGCATTCCCAATTATCAAAACAGCTCATCCTGACAGAGACTGATTAAATATTGTTGTCATCATTAAACTGCAAATATTTGTGCGTGTACATGCCTGTCAGTTGATGCAGCGCCACAGAAAGAGTGCATCATAATTAAAACAATAAGCAGTGTTAAACATGAAATTTAAGCTTTTTAAAAAACCAAAACGAAACTTTCAATTTTATGTGCAACTCAATTATATATTTTGTGACGGGACGAGCCAACGACAGACACAGTGGGCGTGGCGTCAGGCCTCGGAGAGGTTTTTATTTAACAGAAAAAACCAAAACAAGGGGGAATAAAGTGCCCAAAAGGGGAAACAGTGTCCAAAACAACAGGGAATCTGGTGTCCCTCGTCGTGCTGCGGGGTTCGTGGGGGTCTGGCAGTGTTCACGGAGGAAGGGTCCAGGTAAGGGGCGGAGTCCGGCGGCCGCACGCGCTCCCCTCTTCGGTCCGGGGCGCGAGGGGCGGCGGCTTCTTCTAGCGGCTTCATCCTCCTCGCTAGCCGCGGCGCTTGCAGGGGATGGACGGCCCGGCATCCTGGGCCCGACGGCCGTATAGACGGGTGCGGTTCTCGACCGGGACCGCGGGTCCGGCAGCTCACGTCTCTGGTGGCGCGGGAGTCCCTCAACGCACCCTTCCTGGACCCACGAGGACACCAGTGTGCATGCCGGGGAAAGAAGACCGGTCTCTCGAGGAGAGGCGCGTTGGGCTTTTAAACAGCGGCGGTGATGAGGCTCCATTTCCTTCAGGTGTGCCCCATCACACGCCGCCAGCCCTGACTCGTCCCGCGCCCCTCCTCTCTCCCACGCCCACAATCCTAATCGGGAGCCTGGTGAAGGGCGGCGATTTAGGAGGGGTGCCGGTGAATTATCAGGGAGGAGGCAGCTGACTCGCCACATGAAACTTTCAATTTTATATGCAACTCAATTATATATTTTAACTTGCTGAAAAATAACCAAAGATTATGCAAAATGGTCATAATTTTCACAAAATAAGAGGCATCATGAAAATCACGTTATTTTTTATTTGGTAGAACTATTACAAAACATAAAATCAGTCATGGATCATCCAGAAATAAATGACACACAGTATAATATTCAAGGATATGTAAACTTTTGAACAGTGTAATCTTTACAAATTCAGTTATTATTTTGTCTTGTGGAGCATATAAAAACATCTGTTATGTGAAATAGCTTATTCAAGACAGTACTAAACAAAAAATAATATGCAATTTTCATGATCCCTCTTATTTTGTTAAAATTATGACCATTTTGCATTTTCTGCAAGGGGTATATAAACTTATGTGCACTACTCATTTTAAAGGTGCTGTATGTAAGTTTTTGACTCTACTAAAGCATAAAAAATAATAATATGTTTGCAGATATTTTAGAAACATGCTAAGTTAACATATTTTGTTTATCTGAAAAACAATGCTACAGTCAGTTATCCCCCTTTGAAAATGTGCGTTCCGCGGGCCGGAGTGTCACACTCCGGTTTGGTTTTGTTTAACCCGCCCACTACCAGTTTTACCCCAATGGTATTTTGGCCCGCCAGGCTGCCAGTTGGCGGAAAACACAGCCTATTTCATTTCATTCATCTCAAGTGCGGTCGTTCCTGTTGGTGTCTTCAATCTGGCAACCTGCGTGTGCGTCAAGTCAGAGGAGGAGGGGCCGGTTGAAAAAAAACCCTCTCCAATATTTTGAATTTGGACAGCAATACCTAGTTCAACCACTCTGTGTCAATCCTACATACAGCACCTTTAACTTGTGAATTCTTTAAATTTTAAATCGCTTTATTTGTAGTTTGTAGATGGTTAAACCACTTTTGCAGACAGTGCATATCATATTATACACTTTTAGGGTCATTGATTTTATTTTTATATTTTAAAGAAATTAATATTTTATTTATTAAGAATGCATTAAATAGATCAAAAGTGACAGTAAAACATTTATAAAGTTATAATGTTATAAAATATTTATATTTTAAATAAATACTGGTCCTTTGAACTTTCTAATCCTCAGTTTCCACAAAAACACGGCTGATGAGAATTCAGCTCTACCATCATAGGAATAATAATCAAAAACAGAAAGAAAGTTGTAATATTTAACATTTGTACTGCATTTTTGATCAGTTCAACAGATTAAGTGGTACTGAGTTGCAGTACCTTAAAAATATAGTTACTTGAATAATAGTGACTTTTATGGAGCATTTAAACACACTTGGGAAAATGAGCATGTCCTGGCAGATACATTTAAAACCCAAATCCTCACCCGAACACTCAAGACTCATCAATTTGGGAAGAGCGAGGTGTGGTTTGGTTGCAATGTAAACACCTACAAAAACACACACACACACACACACACACACACACACACACACACACACTGACTACTACCCATGCAATAATTTTATCACGACATACTGAGAGAAAACTCAGGCTTCAACCTTCAAAGGATACAGGAAAAAAAACCTCTCTTGGTCCGTGTTTGAACTGGTGTTTTCCATCATATTGAATGCATTGTGGTCAATTTGCATTTTGAATGCAGAGTCACATGCAGTTATGCAACATCACACTCCCCACACTGTTTTTCCTGTAACCAATGAGCTGACATACCAAGAAGAGTGGTCGTAGTTGGATCAGCCATGAATGACACACAAAGATCCTCATTTATCCCCATATGACCCTGTCAGGGAGAAGCGCTGCTGAAGCTTCAATACATTTATGGTCACAAATGCATTCATGTGCTTCCAGCAGCCCAGTTATGAGCGTGTCAACAAACACTGTATTCCCTGATTAAATGCAGAGCCGTAGGACAACTTAACAATCAGTCTCTCTTCACCAAAACAAAGACTTCCTTAACTTTCACACAGGCACCCGGGGTCAACCTTTCTTTTTCTTTTTTTTAGTACATCGGCCTACATAATACCGAAGTCCAAATGAAACAACATTCACAAATTCACTTCATAATCTGACAGATTTCCAAATCAAACTGGATATGTGATGGGAAAAATTAGGGTGTGACTTTATCCATCGGGAATTGATTAGATAAAAATTTAAAGCAGTCCATGTGTGACGCAAGGTGGTTCATGGGAAGGCTTTGATGAAAGATAATTAATCCTTATTGCTTTGAACTAATATGCACCAATAAATCATTTGTAAACAAAACTGGGCACTTTAAAGGGTTAGTTCACCCAAAAATTTAAATTAGTATATGACTTTCTTTTCGCAACGCCGATGTCATCCACCAGAACTGCTTCCGTGTACGACAGACACCGGAAGTGAGAGAAAAGTGTTTATTACGTTTGAAATATGGATATTTTTCTTATGAAAATGTATGGATTCACTATAGGAGGCCTTAATTCACCCCCCAGAGCCGCGTGAGGCACGTTTTATTATGGATCCACATGCTTTATTTGACGTCTTGTGGACTGTTCAACAGAAACACCCGCTGACTGCAATGATAGAGCTTGGAATAGCCAGGAAATTTTTTTATATAACTCTGACTGGATTCGTCTGAAAGAAGAAAGTCATATACACCTAGGATGCTTCAAGGGTGAGTAAAACGCAGGCTAATTTTCATTTTTGGGTGAACTAAACCTTTAAGAGTACATTTTGATCAGAAGAGCATTGTATTTCTCCAGTTAGCAATGCCTTGACATTATCCCTAGTCTAAATACACTACTGTTTAAAAGTTTAGGGTCAGTCCAATTTTTTTAATGTGTTTTTGATTGTGTTTTCTTATGATTAATGGGGCTGAATTTATTTGTTTATTGTTTATGTTTATGTGTCCCACGTTGATATATTACTACAATTAAAAATAGCTCTGTCTATATTTGAATATATTTTCAAACTGTAAATTTATTCCTGTAATGGCTGGAAAAATTTAAGCACCCATTACTCCAGTCTTCAGTGTCACATGATCCTTCAGAAATCATTCTTATATGCTGAAGCACAAGAAACATTATTATCAATGTTGAAAACAATTGTGCTTGATATTGTGACATATTGATAAAAATCTTTCATATTATTACAAAATATTGTCACTTATGACCAAATAATGTGTTCTAGCCAAAAAATAAACTTTTTTTGTTAATGATGGTAAAACAAAAAATAATATTATTAATACTAGTAATAAATGTTCAATGACCCCTTTGACTTTGAATGGTAGCATAAATGTTAAAACCTCTGAGATATGGTGTTTTCATATGTAATACATTATTTTGAGTCTTGCTGTCATAGCTCAAGGTTGGAAATAGTGATATAACTATAACTCACTTTGACAAATACATCATTGTAGTCATGTTTCAAAACAATATCAACATGATTCAGTGTCAATAAAGTCAGAGTGATGATATTTTTCACTCATGATAATACTGCTCCCTGGACACACACAAAAAAATAAAAAAATAATAAATTGCATTTGTATTGCATAAAATACTTCAAAAGTTCCTGGTTTTATAATTACTCTAAATATTTGAATAATTTTCACTGTTGACCAACTTAAGACTTTGCAAACAGTTCGTTTACATAAAGTATTTACTTGTTCCCTCTTGTCTGCGATTCATCTTATATCACAGCTGAAATACTAAAGAAAAACGGTACAAACACGACACCTTGCACACACACCTCATAATCAAAACATTCCTCTCTGCGACAGTTAAATTACCTGTTTGAATACCCATCCCTTTCCTCTTTCCTGACGGTACCTTTGGCACGATGTCGTTGAAGAACGGACAGCCGCCCGGTAAGTCCGGCTGGGATCCATCGTGCTTCCTCTTCATTGGCCTGTGTGAAACCAGCCTCTTCACCCTCAGCAAGCGAGGGCCGGTCTCCCGTGGGCACACTCCCCCCGCGTCTGTTGCCGGCAGCCCGCCGTCCCCGGAGATGACCGTGGGAACGAGGCTCTTGAGGAATTCCATGTTTGCACTGAGACACTTTTTCACTCCAGGCGGCGCCTGTGCGGGCGCACGGGTTACAGCCCTGCCAACCCACCATCACCTCTGAGGAATCAGGCCGCCTGACAGAACAGACGACCGCAGAACACCGCTCCTCCGCCCAAAGCAAAACCACAGCTTGTCAAACTTGGACTTCACCACAGGTTCCTCTTTGTCGTGTCAGTTAAAAACTCGAAGTCTCTATATACACAAGCACCCAGACGAAGTGGATATGATCTTTTATCGTAGTGCAGAAGCTGTTGGCAGTAAATCCAAGATGACAAACGCTGGAATTAGGTAAAAGTGAGCACCTGTAGATCCAGTCACTTGCTTTCTTCCACCTGCCTGTATTCCACATGCCACAGGGCAGCTGTGAGGGCACTTTGCAAAACGTAACCTAAAGTTCACTTGAGCTTTCACACAGCGAGAGGCCAAACCTCACTACCCTGTCTGTTCATGCAGGATGCACTGAACACTTTGATGTGATGATTTGACAACAGTAGGCGGGAGCCTTTCAGCTCAAGTGCGTTATCTGGGCGGAGGCAAGGACGTGTCCAACGGGTGATAATGTATGCCTGGGAGAGCATCCAATCAAAAAACACAGCAGCTACCAACCACGCCCAGAGGTTTTCTTCTCCTTTGTAAAGGAAGGGAGGGAGTGAAAGAGGGAGGAAGACTCATCTGTCTGTGATGGCTGGAGAGGGCATAACAAAAGTGAGAAGGCATGGTGTCTTCAGCGTGCTGTTGCCTTCTGATAAGTTTTATCAGGTTTAAAACTAAAGCTGCTCTTCGAATTCCCCTCTTACACAATCTATCTATAACTTCCTTACATATTTCCCGTCCACTGAGGGAAAAAATTAATAAAAATATAGCTCAGAAGGCATGCTGTCAAACAGTTAAAGTGTCTCACGCCCACACACACACACACACTCTGATGGTTTCACTTCCAGTTTACAGCAGGGCAGTGGATGAAACAAGTTTATGTGCCATGTGTTTGATCTGCATAACTGCACACCCATACACATGAATCAAACTTTACTCTGGTAAAAACACAAACACACTCATCTAAAGACTATCTGGAGAAATAAAAAGCATATTGGCAATGGCAAATTTATACAGTGATACAAGATAAATATTTGAGCTTTCTAGTGGCTGGACAAAACATAAGTTTTTCCTGAGGTAAATGTTTCAATGGAAATGTTTGCATTGGGAAGCAGTTTTCATAAGGCAGGCCTTTCTGCTGACTCACTCTAAACATATTCAAATGAGCAGGCTGCTTCTGATAACAAAGGACATTGTTATAATGAAACTAACTTAATATGGAAAATAATTTGAATAACATTTACAATTACAACTTTTTAAAAAGTGACCCTGATAATACTGTTATATTCACATACACGTACATACATATACACACGCTTACTATATTTAAGCAACCCCATACTTTTGAACAGTAGAATACATGTATTTTGTAATTAGTTCAAACTGTAGAAGTATTTTTAAAAGCTCTTCTGAAGAGTCAGTGTTATGAGTGAAGGACAAGTCAAAATAGAAAACTTCCACAGCGCCACCAGGAGGGCAGACAGAAAGTCCAGAAGAAGGAAATGACCTCAACACCATACAGAAAGTTCTCTGTTCCTACTGTAGCCTGATATAACCTTATTCGTTCACAAGACTCATATCTCACATAGAGTGACATAACAGAAAAGTGTGTGCAAATGATTCACAGGAAATGCTCACACCCTTGAGCTCAGTGTGAACATGTCAGGCAAGCCATGTAACATTTCAGTTCTTCTTTAATGTGGAAGTAGACAAAACATATGCATATAGATTGTTATTAATGGCCCAAAATAATCTATTAGTGTCTTTTTATCATCGTGTTACCCATTTATGGCAAAAAAGGCTCTTTGATATCTAGTGACCAACAAATAAATAGTGTTACATAAGCTTTAAGTAGTATGAGAACAAGAATAAGTTCAGAGTGAGTCAACTGTGTGTGTATGTGTGTGTGTGTGTGTGTGTGTGTGTGTGTGTGTCTCCGTCCATCATCGCTCAAATCTCTTTACAAGTCTGCCCTCTAGGGGTGGACAAAGGCAATGCCAACAACCCTCAGGACAAGGTGAAACAAATATGGTCTTATTTTATTTTATTTATTTATTAACAAATGCTATGTATAAGCATGAATATAATTTTGTGATAAAGAGTAGAAACTGGTACTGGTACTACTGCACAAGTCTCTCCAAAGCACAAAATAAAAATCAAATGCTGTGGATAGATTTTCACAATTCAATGTTTCTTCAGCTATGGGTACTTTTATCTTCCGGGGCAGATTTTTAAAATATCAATCTTTAATATGAATTTTAATATTAATATATATACAATTTTACAAAAACAATGATTATTCTCATTAATCACAAACCACTGACAATAATCTAAACCATTTCAATATTATTGAATAATTAAAAGAACTTCTACCAAGGTTGAAATATTGTATTATGCCATTGTATTTCAAATATGTTTAAAATGTATTTTCCACCAAAGCATGCTTTTAAACATGATATTAACAAAAAAATTTGAAAATGTGTTAAATAATGTGTTAAAAATGTCCATATACAGTAATATACATAT
The DNA here is from genome assembly GCF_018340385.1 of Cyprinus carpio. Lineage (NCBI taxonomy): Eukaryota > Metazoa > Chordata > Actinopteri > Cypriniformes > Cyprinidae > Cyprinus > Cyprinus carpio. The sequence goes on along the minus strand of NW_024879352.1, from coordinate 719,702 downwards.
ACAGGTGATAAACCAAACAGGTGATAAAATATCTACGCCTAGAAAGTGACGTGGAAGAAAAGTTACTAACTCTAACTCAATTCATAACACACCTCTGCTACAGACACATAAACACAAAACTTCTCATATATGATGATGACAGTAAAACACTGGCAACCTTGATGATGAAACAATGCAAAGCAGGACCTTTGACAGTGACACTGAACTACACTCAAGTTCCTGTTTGCAAGAGAGACCATGTCAAAGGTCTGTGTGTAAATTAAAAAAGTTGAATAAAAAAAAGAGTGGAATACATCTGCAGTGATGATATAGTCATGGCGACCCAGTCCCAAATGGCACAGGAAGACTGTGATGGCTGATGGTACCATTTGGGACAGAGGCAGAGAAGACAACAGAGGACAGAAAGTCAGAGGGAGTAGTCAAAAGATACACTGATGAATGTGGGTCACCTATCAATAGATGATCTGAAGCCACCATGTGCTGGTAACCCCAGTCTATCTGATATCAAGATAACACACAATTTCAGTACACTGAAGTGCACTAAAGAAACAACAAAGCTGAAAATAGAAGGGAGGGCTTCATGGTAAAGTTAGGTCACATCAAAAATGAGAATTCACCTATCAATTACTCATCCTCACACTGTCCCAGATGTGTGACTTTCTTTCTCCTGTGGAACACAAACAGAGCTTTTTAAGAAAAATATTCCATCTATGTGAGTTGCAAATAGATTTTACCCTCAAAAAACCAAGCAAATCAAGCATGGCTGTAATCTGTTCGACACTAGTGGATGAATCAAATGTCTTCTGAAGTGAAACAATAGATATGTGTGAGCAAAACACCAATATATTAAACTTTTTAAGCCAGAAAGTATAAAGCATGATGTAAGCCCGTTTCGAAACTCGCATGAGAAGGTGACGGCCCTCTGTGTTTCACAAAGCTCTTACATCACACATCACAGCATGGTGACATCAAGTGTGGCGCCTGAGAAGTAAAGCCATAACATTATGATTGCTCCTTGGTGGCTGGCTGCAGTAGGTCACATATCTCGCTCTCTCCATGTAGACGAATGGGACTGAGCCAAAAAAAAAGAAACAACAAAAATTACATTTTAAACAAAATTTTCCCAAAGATGGTTTCCGTCATTTTAACTACTTTAGCACTTTAGCTTAACATCACTTACACAAGTATTTTTCAAAAGTTCGTTTTTCTAAATTCGTTTTCTTTAGTTAGTTATTTGAAGCTATAAAAAATGGGGTGTGGCATCTTGCTTGCTGTTGGGTCTGCGGAAGTTTGGGCGAGATACCCACGACTTCAGCTCATGATCATTACCGCGTAGACTTGGGCTCCAAATGACATCATCAGCGCAAGCTGACAAAGGCCATACCTGGGACATTTTGGCTTAACTTTTCTACAGTTCAACGTGTAGTGAAGATGCATCATCCATCTTTTTTACAGTCTATAGCCAATATTCATAATGTTATGGTAATTAGCCAGAAGCAATGGCTTCCCAGTTTAAAATATTAGCATTTTTTCCTCAAACACACCTACTATTTCGCTTCAGAAGACATTGATTCATCCACTAATTCATTACTGTCATATTCTTTTTGCATGGTTTTTGAAGCATTGCCCAGAGATGGACTATTTTTCTAAAGTGCTCCATTGTGTTCCACAGAAAAAAAGTCACATAGATCTGGGATCGCATGAGGGTGAGTAAATGATGTAAGAATTTACATTTTTGACTGGAGAATCCTTTTAAATAAGAATCCAAAGCGAAGTCCTATGGTGGCTCACATCAGGAGTGATGCCGTCTCAGTGCAACCCATGTGCATGTACCCGGCCCTAAGGGTGGCTGCAGTCCAGCTGAGCATGATGGAGAGGGAAAACAATAGAGTGGTAGGCCCCCAGATTCAAATCAGTGCAGGAATGTCAGAGGGGAAGCAGCAGGAACAATGCTCAACACAGCTCTCTTACAGAAACACAAAGACAAAACAGGAGAAACCAGCTTGCACAGTAAGCTGAAGACAAAACTGCCCTGAATCAGTGCTTTAAGGTTGCAGAGTGTCGACTCTCTGGACACCGATTGGTTCAGGATCAGTTGCCAGAGCAGCATGGCAATGTGAATGATGCAGTGATCTATGATCTACACCAGCGAGGCACCACATAAAGTCCTGCTATTGTAAAAACACGCATCTCTGCTTGCCATCTCTTTTCTTAGGAAACAGGCTTTTGCTCAAAACGGTGCCATTGCAGATTGTTCCTGATTCATGTTTCCTGTCTTGCACAGGATGCTGTTTTTTTTCAGTGGCCACAAAATGTCATCTTATGATCCTATCCGTTTGTGTTTTATTTACACCCCTCCATCTCTTCTTGTTCACCTGCTGCTCTGTTCATGGTCTTATTGGTTTTGGGGTTGATTGACACAGTTTGTTTTTCCATGGGGCCTGAGGTGTCCATCAGGCAGGAATGTGAGAAACACATAATAAGAGGTCAAGGATCAAACTTGTGTTAGACCGGTAACATCCCCTTAACCCCGAAAGTGATGTACGACAGATTAAGTGAACTACTCAAGCTAGGAAATGTATATTACACAGCATACATCAATATACAATACAATCATCGTTAAACCACATGCAGGACAACTGTCAATCATTAGTCCTAACATGGTTTTTTCACACGTTCAACAGATAACGGGCCACTGACAGGAAGCTGTTACTAACTGTTCTCTCACAGGGTCTTTATCAACACTAAACAAACTCACCTCATTCACCTCACTGGCTGACTCAGGGCTAATCTGATGGAGAAACATCCCACACAGTTTCGACAGTGATGACAAGAACTCTCTCTAGTTTCTGTAGATCTGTCTTACAGGGGTATCCAACACCATTTACGCTTGCAACAAAGTGATTTTAATTGTACTGGAATTGGATCTGGAATGCAAAGATTCAATATGCAAAGATAACTGTAATATACATTGAGGATTTCTTCAAAACGTCTAAAATCTTGTCTCGTCTCGTTCTCCGTGAACCCAGTCTTGTTGTCTCGTCTCGTGGGATAAAATACTGTATATGTTTGTGATTTTTAAATATCTCAAAGTACACTCTTTTACATCAGTCAGTAAAGCATTATAATATACTTACACAGCCCTCTGACTCACACACTGGCAAGTAAAATCTGAGATGTATTAGCCATTGGCTAATATTAGACATCATTTAGTCGCACAGAGTGAAGATTTAGTCGCATATGCGAGTGATTTACTCACAATGTAGAGGGCTGCACTTAACAATCGTTTTGCTATGAACGGCCTGTTTAGACTGGTTGTTTTCAGTCTAAATGTGTGATTATTTGTGCATTTCTAGAGACAAAATATGTAATATTATTAATACGGCAGTCTGCACTGCAAACTGTGCTGAAGATACACGTCATCAAAGTCAAGCAACACAAACCTGTATTATGAAAAACAAATATAAAAACAACAAATACAAATTTTTATTTTTGATATTTTTTTTGCCCATATCACCCAGCCCTACATACTGACTAATGATGACCGCAGAACCACTGCATTGTGGCTAACGTCCTTTTATTATTCAGACTTCCCAAAGGAATTTCTTCCTGTCTTTCAATACAACAGCGAGACCATCTGCACAGACTTACTGTAGATGATTGTGTTTTTGATGACGCAATCCGTAAAGCAATATGATGTAACTATTCTCCAGCAATCTGACTTACTCACATGATTCTGCTGCTTAAGCCACTGTCCGCAAAACCTCCCAGCATGGAACCATCCCCATATCCTGTTTCAAATACTGCTGTTGCATCATGTACCATTGGCATGAGTTTGAAATATTGATAGGGATTCCCGTCTAGTGTTATTTATAGTTGTAGAATTAAAGGGATAGTTAACCCAAAAATTAAAAATTGCCATCATTGCCCTCATGTCATTCCATTTCATGCTCCACATAAACCCAATGAGGGTTTGCTCTAGCATGTGATGCATGATGTTGATGACTGTTTGGATGTAATAAAAACCTAAATGACAGTTTTCACATCATTTAATGCAATTGTATCTCTTTCACAAGGCTTGGCTCAAAATCACAGAATTTCTTTTCAAACACCTTATAACCTTTTTTGGATCCTTTAAGTATTTGGTTTTACCCTGGACTTTGAATGGAGGAACAGAAACCTCATGGTTTTCGATTTAAAAATATCTTAATTTTTGTCAAAAGTTTTATTGGTTTGGAACGACAAGAGGCTAAGTAAATTATGACAATTCTTATTATTTTTGCATGAAATATCCCTTTAATGTGAAAGACAAGGTTAATAGTGGGCCAAGAACACAAAAAAAATATACTGTCCAGTAGACAAAAGCAGAAGAAGAGGTGAGGCAGACATACCGAGGGCCATAGAGTTTGGGGGGAGTGGGGGTTGTGTCAAACTGCAGCGGCAGGCCCGCGGGGTTCAGGTCACGTCAATCTGAGAAGAAAAAAACGAAGAACAAAGAAGCAAGTGTTCATTAGGCAGCAAAGCAGCAGGAAAAATAATTCAATCAGCGTCAAGGGAATCAGAAACAAACTCACTCGACCAAGATGTCAACATGAACATTTACATTACTACATTGACAAGTACAGTACAGAAATCCTAGACATGTGAAAATGGAAGTTACTGTATCACGCCTTTTCTTCTTTGAACATATAAAATGTATGCTGAGGGTGTAACCAGGTCTGGGTGGAATCTGACTCAATTTGACGCCCAGGACTGCAGGACAGATTAACCTCCCGCCATCCTTTCCTCCACACAGTCATTCATCCCATTCGTCAAAACGGTGCTTATATAAAACTCAGTTGCACACACTGTCCCCTACACACAAGCTCAGAAAGGTACGCCAGAGATTAAAACAAAAACCACACAGGCTGCCAAAGTCTTATTATAGTCGTGTTAAGTGTTAGGCAGACTACCTGTGTCTCATTAGCTATAATTAATAATCAGGACTCCTGCGGCGCTCAATGGACACTGCGGCTCAATCACAGGGGCAGATAAAAGCTCGTTTTACACAGCACATCTAAATAGAGACAAACAAGACCACACAGCAAACCCAAAAGGAACAAGTTGTGCTTTTCTCTTGCTCCTGTCTACGAATCTAGTTTGTGGAGAAGGTCCACACAAAGATACTCAAACCTGCAGTAATTGAGCAGTTCGACTACTTGTCCTATATATATGTGCAATATTTTAACCGAGCCACCTCATAACTGATAATAGGCATTGGTCTACAAAATTGTCTACAAAAACTACAAAAACTACAAAGTTTTGTTAGAATGCATTTCATTCTTGTTTCTGTGTCGGTGCGTGGGGCTCATCACGTGTTGCGCGCTCCACAGCGCTGTATGACTGATGCATCCATTCAATTTAACTTTACTGCAAATATATGAACTTACCTGTTTTAAATACTTTTATATTTAACGTGTTTGTTTATGTCCAATATTTAGTGTTAAACTGTTGGACTTTAAAATAAATCTACTTTTGATTTTCACCATTGACTGCAGACTGATAACTTTGCTCTGATGCGGCAAACTCGTCACAGGGCATGCGATCCTAATAGCGATATATGACTGTTGTATCCGAATATATATGAAATAGCGGTTTTAAATATTTTTTATATTTAACGTTAGTTTATCAGTAGCAAGTTTGAAAGCATATTATTTAGATTATTGGTGCTTTCATAGACTCTCTCTCACGTTTTCCCGCATGGTTTAAAACACACCACATAGTTATGAAATAGCCTATGATAAGTACAGAGAGTCTCCTCTCTCTTGCCGCCAAACACACACAATAATATTGTTGATTCACGATCTCACAGGCTGGCGATATGACAATTTGAAAAAATTACCCATATCGCCCAACACTACAATAGACCGATGCCATAGTCCATCGCCAATGGCTGACAGACATTGCAATGTTGAGCCGACATCGTAATCCCTCGCCCCCAAATCCCCCACCATACCCCCCTGCATTCTTTCCACATCCTAATACAGTGTTTGGAAACAAAATGACATGTACTACGGAACCCCTAAATGTAATAAAACACAAGATGAGAGGAAAATACATATTTCAATACTTTCTCTAGCTCTTATATCATTGGGTAATTATTCTGTATATAATTGCGGGCATCAGGGAGCCGCTATTATGCCTGGCATTGAAACTGCTTTTGAATGCACGGTCAGTCGCTTTTTAGTTTCACTTTCGCAGATTTGCAAATGCACATACTCTGTTTATATACTATGGGAGCAGCAGTACTTACCACACATTTACAAAACAAGATGTTTGTCAATGATGCTGAGGATATGCAAAACATTCGCCATCATCCTCAGTTATCTCTCCTCGATGTCATCGTCACATAGCAATGTTTCCATCACTGTAGGACCCATCAATCCAGTGCCAATTTTGTAGACACTGCCTATTATTAATTTATATTATATATATATATATACAATATATACATTATATATACATACCATACATACAGTGCCCTCCATAAGTATTGGAACAGTAAAGGAAAAAAAAATTCTGTTTGCTTGTGGAGTGAAGGGAAATCTGTTAATATGATTACAAGATGAATATGAGAGAAAAACTTACAGAATGTGTCACATTTTATTATTGGAGTGATACAACACAAAGAATGTGGTTTAACCAGCTAAGAAGATCAGCCACTTTTAGAGTTTTCATCTCCCTATCCTACTGAATGAGCATGAAATATTGGAATAGTTTGCCCTCACAGGTCTTTCTAAGTGTTCAGCTGTGTCCTGTTGAATTAATTTTCTTCAGATATTAAAAGCAAGGAATGTGTCTTATCAGTTATAATCCATTGCTTCTGCATTCCTAAGTCTTGCATTCGATGATGACACACACATACCAGGATGAAGACGAGGAAGCCGGCTCCTAACGACCCAAGAAAGAAAAGCAAGCAATTTGGATGCTAAAAGAAAAGAGAAGAGGAAGGAAGTCAAGTTAGAACTTATAGGAAAAACAAAGGTGCAGGGATGAGAAAGAAATACAAGAGTTTGGAAAACTACCCGGCGACATCAGCCAACAATGACGACCTGATTGGCTGAAGAAAAAACAACAGTAGTTCATGACAGACAAATCATAAAAGCTGTGAAAATGAACCCTAACTATACACATCAGTAAAATCAACCAACAACCTCCAGAAAGCTGGGGTGATAGCTCTGACAATCTACAGTCCGCAGGAGAAAAAATTTGCAGCAGAATTACTTTATTCTAAGTGATCTGGAAAGCAAAAGTGTGGAGAAAAAAGGGAACACTGCAAATGATCCTTCATTACAAACCTCAAATCTAGTAAACGCTGTAGTGGAGGTGGTGACATGGCATGGGCATGCATGGCTGTCTCTCAGAACAGGACCTCTTCATTTTAATGAGTGACTTAATGTATCATGGCAGTAGCAGACTGAATTTGGAAGGGTACAAAATCATCTTGGGCCTACCAATATTCAAGAAAATGCCACCACACTCATTTTTTTTCTTTAAAAAGAAAGCACTTCATCTTCGAATCAGGACAATGAACCCAAAACCACCCTGCCAGTTCAGTCAAGGACTTTATCATGGCAAAGAAATGTAAAGTCTTTAGGTGCCCAAATCAATCTCCAGATTTAAATCCGATTAAACATTAATTCACCAGCTGAAGAGGAGACTTAAGGACCCCCCCAGAAACTCCCCAAAAAACAAGCAACAGTTGGAATGGGCTGCCCATTAAAGGCTGGGAGAAAAGCATGTCAAAGCATAAAGACCAAGAGTCTGGTGATGTCTATGGGTTGCAAGATCGATGCTCTGATTGCATGCAAGGGATCTGCAACTAAATATTAGCTTTTAAATCTTTTTTAACATCTGCCATAAATTCAAACTGTTCCACACTACTTATGCTCACATCAAATAGTGTGATGCACTCTAAAAGTGCTGTCCTTTTTATTTGTGTAAAACATGTATGTAGTTCAAAAGTACCTATCAATAAAATGTGACCATTCTGTAGTGTTTGTTGCATATTCATCTTTTAATCCTATTTGCAAAAGGATCTTGACTCCACGGCAGAGAGAGAAAGCAATTTTGTCTTTACTGTGCCAATACTTATGGAGGGAGGCACTATATTACACACACACAATGGTTTGAAGAAGAGTGTTGGCCCCACTCTGATACTTATGTTTTGCCACTTATTATGTTTTTCAGCAGTTTAATGTTTCAGATCATCAAACTAATTTAAATATTAGGGCAAAGAGAAACACAAGTAAACACAACATGCAGTTTTTAAATGAAGCGTGTTTATTCTTAAGGGGAAAACAAACATTCCAAACTAGCAGGTCCCTGTGTGAAGCAGTGTTTGCCCACCACCTGGCTGTAAACTGTGTTGGTTTATCACCCATGAGGTCAATTCCGCTAGCCACACCCAGGCCTATTACTGCCACAACAACCTGTTTCGCAACAAGAAATCATCTTAAATAGGACTCAGCCTGACAAAGTGAAGGTAGAAACCAAAAGATCCTCAAAAAGCTAGACATACATGTGCGAAATCCAAGAAAATTCAGAAACAAATGAGAAAGAAAGTAATTGCCGATCTATCAGTCTGGAAAATGGTTATTAAAGCCCATTTCTCAATAGCTTTATTTTTTTTATTCACAAATGGGAAAAAAAAAAATGGAACAGTGGAGAACAGTCCCAGGAGTGCCGGCCTGACCCAAAATTACCCCCCCCAGACCAACAGCGACAACTCAGCACAAGAGGTACAAAAGACCCCTCAACAACAATCCAAAGAACTGCAGGCCTTCACTTGCCTCAGTTAGAGGTCAGTCGTTCATGACATCCCCATAAGAAAGAGACACTGGGCAAAAAAACAACGGTCTGCATGGCAGGAGTTCCAAGACGAAAACCTCGGCTGAGTGCAAACAAGACAAAGGCTCATCTCAGTTTTTTGCCAGAAAACCTCGTGATGATCCCCAAGACTTTTGGGATAATCCTCTGGGGACTGACTAGACAAAAAGTTGAGCTTTTTGGAATGGTGTGGGTCCCTTTAACGTCTGGCATAAAAGTAAACACCGCATTTCAAAAAAAGAACATCATACCAACAGTAAAATATGGTGTGGTAGTGTGATGGTCGTGGCTTAGTTTTGGCTGCTTCAGGACCTGGAAGGACTTGCTGTGATAAATGGAACCATGAAATTCTGGCTGTTTTACCCAAAAATGCCAGAAAGGCGAATGTCCGGCCCATACTTTTCATTGAACCTCAACTAGACGCAAACTTGGTTTTCTGTTAGGCAGTACAGTGATCCAAACACACACCAGCAAGTCCACCTCTGAATGGCTGAAAGAAAACAAAATGACGACTTTGTAGTGGCTAGTCAAAGCTGAATACTATTGAGAATGCGGTGGCATGACCTTTAAAAAAGCGGTTTCATGCTCGAAAAGGTGTGTGAATTACAACAATGCTGCATAGATAGTGGAGCCAAAATTACTCCACAGCTCTGTAAACCGTTCCATTAACAAGTTATAAAAAATGCGTGGATTGCAGTTTGTGCTGCTAAGGGTGGCCCAACAGTTATTAGGTTTTAGGGGCAAAACAATTTTTCACAAGGGCCATGTTCGTTTGGATTTTGCTTCCTTAATAATAAAACACCTTCAATTAAAAACTGCATGATGTGTTCACTTGTGTTTATTTTACTAATATTTAAATTTGTTTGATGATCTGAAACATTAAAGTGTGACAAACAAGCAAAAACAGTAAGAAATCAGGAAGGGGGGCCAACAATTTTTTCACACCACTGTGTATATAAAGAAATACCTATGTGCTTCAGCAAATAGCTCCCCATCTGAGAGGGTTTTTAGTGCCAGTGGGAACATAGTTTTATGCCACAGAGCTTCTCTTGAACCAGAGACAGTAGACAGACTTGTGTTCTTGTTTTTTTTTATATATCGCCGCCCCCCTAAGTTTAATCAGAATAAATTATTACTCTTTTATATACTTCCTAAAACAAATGATCAGAGAAGGCGGCCTGCAGTAGCAACTGTCAGCTGAGTACAACACAACACACATTCACAAACCAATCTTCCTCTTCTTAGGCCACATGCGAGATACGAATAGTTCATCCTAACTTCCCTGTTACAATACCAAAACAGCCACAAAAAAGAGCTAGACACTCACCAAGCTTCACCTTCAAAACAATTTTTCACACCCTCCTCACACCCTAAATACACACACACACACACACACACTTTTACAAAACCATTCACGTCTGAGACCTCCAAATATTGTCACACACAAGCATTTTATGTATTTCACTTACATTTACACTTACACTTTTCTTTTAAGTCAGTGAGACCACCAGTCTTTACGAATGATAACAAACCCAACGGAACAAACAGACATAAAAGAGAACTTAATGGACAACGAGGTCTGTTTTTCGTTGGAAAGGCCATGGGACAGAGCCTGAAACCACGCAGCAACAAAGGAAAGACAGACTGTCCAGAGTAAGTTAAATCTGTTAATAAAAGAACACACAGACACACACACACACACAATCAACAGTGTTGGAACACCTAAAAAAGATTTGTACTCATCCACACTTTTGACTACTTGGGCACAAAATATTGATTTGAGAGCTGACTAGGCAGGACATACGCCATCAACAATATATAGTTTGGGAAGTGGAGCTATGGCGCTTTCCCACTGCGTGGTACGACTCGCATGGCTCAGTACGTAGGTATGGCTCGCTTGTCAGCGTTTTTGCGTTCCACTGTAGTTAGTATCTCTTTAGATGGCTTGATTATTCACTGTTCTTAATTTTGCCGCCTCTACTGCCATGACTCCTTAAAACAAAAAAAAACTTATTTCCATTCTTCGTCGCCCCCATTCGCCTTCTCTGCTATCAGCGAGAGTAATGTCGTACTCCGCAAACAGACACAAACTTTTTGATTGTTAAAAAAGGCCTCGTTCAAAACAGTTGCTTTCGATCCTTCGCTGGCTGTGCTGATCTTAAATCTATTCGGTTCTTTTTTTTTTTGTGTCGGCAATTCGTGGACAACGGTATGACATTCTGTCTGGCCATCATGATCAAGTTTACATCTTCACATTTTGTTTAATGCTATGGTCATTATGTTTCCTTGTGCTCTAAATGCCACTCGAAAGTATTTTTGGCGGTTCTCTTCCAAGTCTAAACTGGTGATGACGCAAGCTAGTGATGCATTAGGCTGCGTTGGGCAGTTAGTCTGCCATGAAGCCACAATTGCTTATAAGGCACCAAAACTTTTAAAACTGAAAACCTAAAACTATTGTGGACAACACATGTGGGCAGCCACTGAAAGTTACAAGTACCTGCAAGTACATAATTTGGGACGGACACTCATGAACGGCATTATAGGTTAGCTTATCAAATAGATTTTATACTCATACAAAAAGGAAAAGTAGCGTAGAAAAACACAGTGTGGTTATTTGTAAGCGGTCCTGAGAGCAGGTGAGGATAGGGCCATTGCAAATTCCTATGATGACGGCCGTGTGGTTGCAATAATGACAAGAGTTCCGCTGGAGGTCGCATGATCTGGACAGCATGGGACTGCCTAGAGGGGAAAATCTCTCTGTCAAACTCCCTGTTCCACTACACACAAGAATGGAGGAAGAGAGCAGGGTCTGTCCAAATGGAAAAAACAGGTTTCAAAAAGGGGGTTGACAGACCAGACAGTGTCGAGTAAGATACAAGCTGACAAGAGGTGTGACATCAGTGTGAGACTCAGACAAGCCTAAAAACAGTATAGGCATTTTCATTTGTGTTTTTTAGAATGCAGGAAACAGTGGAAGATGGCAGGCACAATTTTATTTTACATTTTATTATAATTTATTATTATTATTATTATTTTTATTTTTATTGTTTTTATTAATGATGGTTTTTATTTTTGTTATTATTATTATTTATTGTATTTTTTTATTATGTATAGCATTTCCACCTGCTGGTTTATGCTAGCAGGTATGGCTGGACGATATGGCCAAAATTTATCACGATATATTTTATATATTTCGGTTCGAAATAAAACTGATATAATTTCCGATATTCAGACATGAAGACAATTAAAAAAGCCTTCATAAAAACTACCCAAAGTTCCCCGCCCACAACAGATCTCTGTGGCATACAAACATTATGAAAAATTGAATTTGCCAAGTCTATGAACACCTCATTTAAAACCATATATTTTGAAAAAAAAAAAAAACAGCACAAATAAGTTTAATGGTGTAAATGTTTGTTGTTGTTGTTGTTGGTTGTTGTATTTAGCCTTCATTTTAAACAATACATTTGAATCACTTTGTCAAATAATCAATCTCAGACTCACCTAACTTAATATTAATATCTTAAACTTCAAAACTATGGCCTACACTACCTGAGCAAAAGCTTTGTAAACAGTAAGCTTTTTTATGTTTTAAAAAATTATCTTCTGGTCACCAAGCCGGCATTTATTTGATCAAATACAGCACGAACATTTTGAAGATTTTTACTATTTAAAAAACCATTTTATATTGGACTATTTTAGAATGTAATTTATCCTGTGTTTTCAAAGGCTCTATTTTTAACATCCATTACTCCAGACACGATTCTTCAGAAATTCATTCTTATATTCTGATTGCTGCTCAAAATACTTTAAGTATTATTGTTGAAAACAGCTCAGTAGAATTATTTTCAGGTTTATTTGATGAATAGAAAGTTCAGAAGAACAACATTTATCTGAAATAGAAATTGTAACATTATAAATGTCTTTATCATCACTTTTGATCAATTTAAAGCATTCTTGCTAAATAAAAATGTCTATAATTTCTTTCCAAAAAAAGAAAGAAAGAAATCATACTGACTCAAAGCTTTTGTATGGAATAGTGTATAATGTAACAAAATCTTTCTTCTTATTTCAGATAAATGCTTGATCTTTGATCTTTCTTTTTCATCAACGAATCTTGAAAAAAGCTGGCTGACAAATATTGCTCAACTGTTTTTAAACATTGATAATCAGAAAATCGGCAATTACAATGATTTCTGGATCTATGGTACTGAAGTACTGTAAGTAAATGATTGCTGATAATTCGGCTTTGATTTCAGGAGCCAAACTAAATTTTTAAAAATAAAGCGGTTATTTTACAATAGTAAAGCTATTTCACATTTTTTGCTGTACTTTGAATACAAATAAAAGCAGGCTTGTGAGCGGTAGAATTCTTTAAGAGCAAAAGATTATTAGCGTGCTACCAAAAATAAACAGTTAAAACCATTAAAGATATTACTGTTCAAAAAAACGTATTGACTGGTATTATACAGCACGACTATTCTTATAGAATTGAAAACTAAATGTGCTTTGCAGTACAAAGAACATGAAAAGACAACCGCGTTGCTGCAGACAGAGAAAAAGCGAACGTTTCTGGATACTGGACTTCAATGCAAAACAAACTGTTTGTCTGACGGCAGGAGGCGCTGTGAGAGCGGTAGATTCAGATGTTTCTCTAGCGACGGCTTAAGTCAAACGGCTCTGATTATTGACAATTCTTTATCAGATGAAAATGAAATGTCATAGAATAGATTCTGACGGACAGTCGGATGCCCCTACGGATATACATTCTTATAAAAACTCCGGCAACGTATTTTGATTTGAAATGTGAATGCTCGTTTGTTCAGCCAAGTCAAAAAAAACTAATAAGTTAAGTATGTGGGGAATGCTACTAATGTATGTTGACTATTGGAACTGTTTGAAACTCGCTATCGCAGCTTACCCGGTATCAAGTATATCGTGACCATCTTGAGTATTGGAATTATTGTCCAGCCCCTATTCCACGGCCAGTTACTTCTGCGTTAATAATGTGCATTCCCGTGTCGGAATGGCTGTTTTTGTTTTGATCTGTGTGTTAGCGTCCAGGCTGGTTTGCCCAATTTTATATCATTATGGACATCGGGTCCAGACCCGATGTTGAAAGAAAACACAGAGCAATATAACCATGGAAGCCAGTAAACGACTTTGGTCTTGGTCGCACATGCTACCTGATCTAAAAGGCCACGGCATCCATCTACAAAGCTATTATGTAACCAGGAGGGCTAGTAAAAACAGATAAATCAACTTCTCATCTGACAGTGTTAGGCATGAGTTGTGCGTCTAACTGCTGCGTCACAGTCTGTCAGCACAGGCATATTACTGAATCAGACAGAGCCATTACACCCAATACCAATACACCAATACAACCTATCACAGAATTTCAGGGGGAAAAAAAATATTTCTTAAATTGCACTTGATTCATCAATAGATATCTATAGGAGATAGAATTGAGCTCAAACATTACAACATCAGTTAGCAGTCATCCATACAGCATGATAATGCAAATGAACTCCACAGAACATAAAAAACTGAACTCCTGCTTCCCCGCGAAGACCTGATAAGAAACCTTTATAGACCAATGTTGTTCAGGCACACATACACAAACAAAATGCCATGTCACTAAGGCAAAGCTGGTAGAAGAAATAAACCAGCCAACTAGGTCATTGCCTGACCTTTGACCCCGAAACTATACTAAGATTAAACTTTTAGTTTCTTTCAGTTAGACTACAGCGACTTTGCTTTTTACACAAGGAGTTATGCAAGATCTTTTATGATTATCAACACAAAAACAAAACTCATCTGTTGAGAGACAGGAAAGATTATAGGTTGGCAGCAAGCTGCTGACTGCATTAGGGAGTGAGAAAACAGTTCTGTCTGCTTTATCTGTTTTTCTCTCATATATGATGATTATTAGAAAGTATACCATTGTCTTGTGTAACTATGGACAGGAACCAGACGGCCAGAAAATCATGCTGGCGTAGCTGAGGGGGGGATCAGAAGTGCATGGCTGAAACGAATAATAGGGGAAACAATGCCACTTTTATTGGGAGCAGGAAGATGGTCAGGGTCAGGACAAAACCCCCACAGATTGCGCAAAAAATGCATCTTCGCATTCGTGTGCCATGATGAGTTTCCCCTACTGCGGTACTTCAACCGGCAACCAATGCAAACTTCGGATTATATACGGCGGGGCTCCAACAATAAGTGAGTATTCAGTAGAACTGTATAACACAATGATCTGGTGCTTCTATCCCCCGCAATATCTCACAAGTGCCCCGGAGTGCAATAGCAAAGTTCGTAAGCACACAGTTTTAGAAACATGTTAACCCCAAAAAAATAATAATAATACGACAAATAGTTAGCTGATTGCTGTGACAGCTGATGTGCAATGATATGTGTTTATGCGGTATTAAAGGACCATTAAATTCTTTTTTTTTTTTTATTTTTTTCTTTTTTTTCTATTCAATGTCGTGAATCTTCATTTTTATAAGTTAACATTGCAAATTAAATGTTTTGACTGTTTGTTCTGCAGTGAAAAATTCGCTGAAACTGAAACAACAATAGATTTGATAAGATTAAATCGTTATTGGAAAATCAGTTGTCGCTTTAATTTATGTCATTTAAATATTTTTGACCACGACAGACATGTTAAATCTGCGTTGAACGGCAGTCTCAGCCATTGCGGCGAAGATAGCTTTATGTCGCGTGTACGCAGCGTCATCGATAAACATTCAGCGTGATGAGGTATCGTGGTAGCGTAAGCGGACGATGCTTTAATGGAACGTCATCCAGCGACGAGGGCTTACTAAGCCTGAACGGCCCGGTGTGTTCCCCTTTGCGCACTGGTTTTCTCAGCGGTGGTCGTTGCCGCATAAAATTTCCCAAAGATTCCTGTCGGTTCGAGCATAACTGTTTTGTTAACATTTTAACAAACTTATTACGACGCATTTTGCGCTGATGAGGACACTGCGTATTGCGTCGATGGCGAACATTTGTGCGATTCTGCGGTACGCAATGTTAAGTGAAACGCTGGTAACATTTAGCTTTGATGGATTTACCGGATAATTCGGTTATGCGGCTTTAATATGACTTTGGGCACGAAGGTGTGTTTAAATGTTGGCTCTTTTTCTGAATTCGCTGCTCTTTCACGCGGCGATCTGGCCCTGCCGGACAACACTTCTGATAAAGGACTGGTACGCTTATTTAAAATGTGTTCCCTTCGATTTCATGCCGTTGACATGACCGGAAATGTGTTCACGGCATAGCTTCAAACTGGTACGGAAAAAATAATACTTTGCATTTTACGGGCCATGAGCCTGTTGCGTGATACTGCCAATTCATATGCTTTGTTGAGATGTTAAACGGCCCAGGCCTAGCAATATTGGCGCGTGGAAATCGCCTTTATTTGCTGCGTGAATAAGTGTTTGATTGCGAAGAAGTGAAAAATAATGAAACACGGCTCAGGTATGTTTTGACAGTGCAAAAGCGGTGAAATCTACAAAGTCTGTGTTGATGATGCGCACGTTAACAGCTGGGGGAAAAACTATAGTGCATGTTAAATGGGCCAATCGACGAAAATAATGGGCCGTTCAAGCCTGTCGTTGGTAGCCTAATTCACTTTGCGTTATGAAGACTAGTAATGGTATATTCTTTTGTTTAGATCTTATTGGTTTAGTAAGTACGGTATAGAAAATTGATGACATCAGTTCTGGCGGATGATATAGTTCACCTAGGTTTCGGATGTTGAGGGGCGAGTTAAATAAATCATGGGTGCAATTTCTACATTTAAAATCTGGGTAAAATACGAACTATCCCTTTAATATTCTGTTTCTGAATAAATAGAAGAGGGCCGTTCTGTTCAATGAGGGTGTAAAAAAGTACTGCAACTGGGCAGGCAATACATCTTAGATTATGAATTGGACGAGGAGAAAAGCAATGAATTCCCTTTCCCTCCCTCTGCTAAATCACAAAATGATCCCACAGGATTGTCACCATTCACAATGATAAAATTTGACTGTATATCTCTTTCATTTATGAGGGACGTACAATTAATTTGCAGGAGCAGTAGTCGGTGTTGATAAATCAGAAGCAATTACTGAGAACATATTTTGCATATCACCCAGACTAGTGCAATTAGGTTATCAATGCAAATAGCACAGTATATTGTCACTAGGATGCTTGCAAAAAATTATTAATAAGGCTGAAAGAGTTCCTGAAATATTGTTTCAGTTCAATGTGTCGTTTTACAAGGGGACAATGGCGATATGATGATGTTAAGGAAGGTAATGATATCAGTTGAGTATCAGATCTGTGCTTTTTGTCTTACTGTGGTAACGCACAATACTGAAAAGAAAATCAACCATTCACTGTTCCTGAATTTCTGTTTTTAATTTCTGACTGTTTATTTATGGATATTACTTCTCTGATGATCCCGCCTAGACGACGACGTCGTGGGGTATTCATTTTTGAAACAGTAATACTGTGAAATATTATTGCAATTAGGGCTGCACGATTATGACAAAAATAATAATTGTCGATTATTCCCTTGAAATTGTAATTGCGATTATTAATTACGATTATCTCAATTTACATTGAATGATGTTTATACCATTATTTGATGCAGCTGTATGCCATTTGAAAATAAACAAGCTGAAAACACTCTTTAATATTAAGCCTCAAATGTTATACTAAAACTAAAATTAAAATAATGGGGAAAACCCTTAAGATAACATGTAGAAAGAAAAAAACGCATCTTAAGCATGCAGAATAACATAAGTGGACTTTAAACGATTAATTGCCGCTTCGAACGATTACATAATTGTGGCATCCGTAATTGTAATCGCGATCAGAAGTTCGATTAATCGTGCAGCCCTACAGTAATACTGTGAAATATTTAAATAAATGTTTTCAATTTTCAGCAGTCATTATCTCCAGTGTTCGTGCACATCTATGGAACCCTTCAGAAATCATTGTAATATGCTGGTAATATAATATACTTAGCTTTTTCCCAGCATTTTATAGTTGAGGTATCCAAACGATAGAGGCGACCGAATTATTCGGCTCGGCGATAGTATCGGGCCGATCTTTGTAATTTTTTAATATATCGGCACGGCCCGATATCAGTGATTTAGTAGGACGATTTAAAATTTAGGCACGTCGGCGGGCAGCCCCGTGTTATTGGTGCGGTGGAAAAGTGCTGCTGCCGCATGGGAAGGACCCCAAGCCAAAACTTTGGAAGATTCAACAAAAGGCCTGGGAAGATAAGGTAGTCAGAGAATTTCACTCTGTAAATGAGGTGAAGTAGGTGGCAGTTCTCACAAACACGGCAGGTGATGAGGGCTCCGTTATCCGCCCGCTCACAGACAGCAACCGCCTTTATAGCGTGATGATATTAGTTATTAGTTGTGCACGCAAAGTCCTATTTGCGAAAGTTTAAAGTAGTAATAGTATGTAGTATGTAGACATTTCCATTTTATTTATTCTAATTTTATATACTTTTTTGCACAAAAATTCATTGCAGC